>NC_069123.1:61515099-61575099 GCF_026914265.1 Mya arenaria
CTGTTATCGCTGGGCGAATTGTTTCGTCTGTTAACCACTTAATTTTCGCGATAATTATCTAGCTATCTAGTTAATATTCGCATTACCTTTTTGGTATCATGAGACTAAAAACGGGCTTGAAAGTGCCCAGAAATGCCACCTTTTACCTTTTGTAGATGTACAACATTAACAGGTTATTAGTTATGGTTTGCGAATTCCACTTAATAACTGAACGTTAACAGGTTATCTTACGGTAGTTATATGCCACCATAGGTACCAGACTATCTATATCTATCTTCTTCATTTCCTCATTACTAAAGATAAACAAGTTATGTACAACTTATTACAATAAACATATTATAAATGGAAGGGTTACATGTTTAAAATAAAATAAAAAAAAAAAACATGGTGATGTACAATGCAGCATACATGTAGTTAACACAATATGTGTACAGCTTTTGCGTGTCGGTCAGGTACATGCATTTACATATGTATACATGTATATATTTCTATAAACGTCAGCAACATGTCTTGCGTGCCCTACGCATTACCTTCCCTAAAGGGGAACTTTAACACAGTCGAAGATGAACTTAAATGATCGTTTGAGGAAAACATTCAACAGTGGTAAGATAGGAGCACTGAGGAGTCTTAGTAAAAAGAAATTCATGGGATTCATATTTTGGAATGTTCATACGAACTCCATACTAATTGCTTTTAAATGAAATGAAACAATTATTTAATTTTCGAATTATTTGTTACATTTCTTAAATTATTTTTTTCCATTGCCAGACTCTCGTTAAACTGTTCGAAGACAAACTGATCTAAGCCTTATTTTAAACTCGATGATTTTTCCATACTAGTGTAGTATACACAATGCTGTCCCGCTTTGAATCCTCGTCTTCCGTGGTTGACTTTTATGTCGTTATTGAAGAACCTAATTTATTGCTGCTGCTCAATAACGTCACCGTGTAAACGGTAATAATATGGCAATTAAGTTGAGATTAAGATTGAGGAACTACTTTTAAGTATTTTGGTTCCTGGAACTTCAAAAGGAATGAAAAATGCAAATGAATGTTAAAATTAATAGAACAAAATCTGCAGCCAGTTGTGTAAAACCGGTTAGTTTTTTGGTTTAGTTTAAGTTAGACGAAATGTTCCCTGATTGTTAAATATTTATCTAATAATGACTTTTGTTTAACCAACAACAAAGATTGCATGTGCATACCAAGCAACCACTAAACAAATGCCTATCGTCTTCCGGGAGGGACGTTAAATGGGGGTCCCATGTGACAGTGCTATACACTGGTGCACGTATAAGAAGCAGGGTAGCTCTAAACAGGGCTGCATTAGAATTGTCTGTGCAGTATGCTCCAAAACATAAAATGGCTAACAATCTTATCGGACACTCGCCGAATTGGCAAGGCCCGAGTGCGAGCATAAATAAGCTACACACCACAATATTTTATAGCACCACTAAAACTAGCTATACTCTCACAGGAGATGAAACGTGATTGTATTTTCCAAATAACAGCTAAAATTACCATCCTGTAGTGGGTTATGTAGCGCTGCTAAACTACAAAAGAAATACATGTATATGACTGACAATATACAATTCCATAGAGAAATACATAAAAAATAGAAGATTGTCAAAAGGGAGGACATTTGTTTATATGGTACAATTCATAAACATTGATATTAAAATAACTTTGATAAATTTGTCTCCCAGTCGTTGAACCACTGTCTGACATTTATAAACATATTTGTACATATGTTAGGAGGAAATAAGGTTTTTGATTTGATTTGGATTAAACAGTATTTATTAAAAAATAGCATTATAATGATATAAAAAGTTGAAGCATACTCAATAATAAATGGTTGACGGAGGTAATAAACTAATAATGCATGAAAGGTAGACAAATGAATATGCGCAACACAAAATAATTTCGACGGAATTGAGAAGGAAGCTATGGTAGCTTATACTATGGCTCGCTTCTGTCACTCTTTCAAGCTGCTTGTGATGGTGTAAATGTTGTAATTATTTGTATATTTATGTCATCGTTATAATTTGGTGGATAATGTGAAAGGTGAATGTCAAATAAGTAAAGTAGTAGGAGTATGGAAGAGAGTAACGTACAGAGCAGGAAGAGGGGGGGGGGGTCGTTGAGTTTGTCTGGTCCGTGGCGTTTTTTTATCCAAACAATAGAACTTGCAGTGACATAGGCCTAATAGCAGGTAATTGATCGAATATATGATGCTTTTGTGCATGATAAAGGGGGCATGTGAAGAAGAAATGGTAGGTGTCCTCAATTTCACCACAATGGCAATGTGGGGTATTGAAAATGTTTAAAAAACAAATGTTCATTAAGATTACTACAGTGCATCCGCAGCCTTGCATGTGTGACACTCAACTTGCGTTCACCCTCATAGTAAAATTGAGGAACTGTTTGTTTATTATTTTTAAGGTTGAACTTGAAGGAGGGCAAGGATGGAGAGGAACGAACTGTTTCCGGAAGTGCATTCCACGACGATATTGTAGATGGTAGAAATGAATTCGATAACAATTGAGTTTACAAGAAATATTACGAAGGTTAACAGGTTTCCGAAGATTGTATCACCACTCGAGACGGAATAAGTGAAGTGAGAAAGGCTGGCGTCAGGAGATGAAACAACTTTTAAAAACAGTGTGAGTTTATTTTTCTCTCGTTCAAGTCCTCTTTCAATATAAAGATTAAAAATAGAAACGAGTCTTGTAGCTCCAGAGATGATTCGCACTGTACCTTATGCTGAACATTCTCTAGGTTTTCTTCATCAGCTTGCGTAAGATTGTCCCAAACCACTTCTGCATATTCTAAAAGTGGCCGAATAAAAATTGTATATAGTACTTCTAGAGATTTGCGTATTTGAATGATCGCATTAGGTAAATACATTGCCAGGCCTTGGTTTTGACGGACTGAATATGTTCATGCCATGAACAGCTATTTGAGATTGTGACGCCCAGATGTTTATGAGTAGTAACTTCCACTATTTGAACATAATCCATAAAGATGGGTGAATGTCTCTGTATGTTTGTTTTTCGAGAGCTGAGAAGTGATTCAGTTTTCGCTGGGTTGAATGATACAACCCACCTTTCTGCCCACATATGGATCTTTTCCATGTCACTATTTAATTGTTGAGCAGCAATCAAGGCGTCATCGCCAATGATATAAATGTTAGTATTATCTGCAAAATGACGTATGGGTGAATTTATTTCACGAACGATATCATTTATGTAGACAAGAAAGAGTAAGGGTCCAAGGATTGAACCTTGCGGAACCCGAGCAGATATTGAAACCGTATCTGACGAAGTACCAGACATGACAACGCACTATTTTCACTGAGATAATCAGTAGCCATAATAAAGGGGAACCGGAGATACCACTTTCACGAAGTTTAAAATGCCATACGCGATCAAAGGCTTTTGATATGTCACAGAATACTGCTCGTACTACTTTACCCTCATCTAGAGCGAGGCAGAATGAAAGATAAATAGATACAAGTTGATTAAAAGTGGGGTCCTAAAGAACAAAACCTGACTGAAATGGTGTATGTATGTTATGACGGAAGAAGTTGAACATGTATTTATGCAAAATTCTTTCTAGAACCTTACTTATAACACTCAACAGAGATATTGGGCGTTAATTACTGACGTCTTGGGGATCTGATTTCATAAGTATCGTGCAGACATGAGCCAGTTTCCACTGGCTAGGTATCTTACCAGAACGAAGATAGTAATTATAAAGGTCTCGAAGGGGCTTTGAAATTCCGGTTGCTATGTCACTTAGAACATAGCTGTTTGCTGTTTAATCCGGTCCTGTTGCCTTGTCAGCCTTCAGAACCTTTATTGAGTCAAGAACATCTTGATTGGAAATATCAAAATCCTTCAGGGAAGGGACAACAGAGACAATGGAAATAGGTCTGTTAGGTATATTAAGAATGGTATGTGAGTGGAAAAAGGTATTCAGACGATTTGCCTTGTCAATGTTCAATTTGTGGACGGTGCCATTTTGGATGAGAGGGGGATTATGCTGGGGTAACCGACGTAGGACTAGTAAAATTTTGGGTTTTCGGTAAAATGAGTAGCGTGACGGATGACTTGTAAGAGATTAAACTGTTGAAATAAGGACTCAGTTTTTGTGCAGATTATGATTTATTCACATCAAGATTGAAATCTCCTGTAATTACTATGTCTTTAATACCAGTATCAACCGCCAGTGATATTGTGTTGGTAATGGATTCAAGAACATATGAAGTGGAATCAGGAGGTCTGTAAAAGAACCAAAAAGAAAACGTTTTGTTTAAATGCCAAAGACATTCAACAAAATTAACCTCAAGATCACGTCCCCCTCTACTAAAAGGAGTATGAAAGGCAGGAAAATGCAACGTTAGGCGCGAGCCATGTTTCAGTAAAAGCTAAGATATCAAAGTGATGTAAGTCAGTATACAAAATGTCTTTTTTTTGCCGTAAAAAATCTGCACATTGCAATGCACTTTACTTAAACTGCCATGATCAGCAAAGGAGACTTCTGAAGAGGAGGTCGACAGAGATGAAATAGGACCGGGATCTTTTCATGAACATCACCGGAAAGGAGTTAAATCATAGACAACCAACAAAATAATTCAAAATAAGATAAATGTGTAGTACCTTTTTTGAGCTGATAATAACAGAACAAACAGACCTTCGTGTGTCTATTTCAATAATGGTCAAAATCATTGATTTTATTTGATTTATTCAAAAGACTATATACTACACGTACATGTAAATTGTTTTGCGAACAAAATACCTTTTTATGCCCCCGAAGGTGGGCATATTAAAATCGCACCGTCCGTCCGTCGTCCGTCCGTCCGTCCGGCTCTGTACTTTCCCTTGTATGAACATATTTTAAAATAACTTGCCACATGTGTTCCACATACCAAGACGACGTGTCGCGTGCAAGACCCGTGTCCCTACCTCAAAGGTCAAGGTCACTCTTAGTGTTTATTTACAATGGAGTGCTGCATATAAGGACATGGAGTATAGGTTGTCGTGTCCGGGCTGTAACTTTCCCTTGTATGGAAGTATTTTAAAATAACTTGCCACATGTGTTCCACATACCAAGACGACGTGTAGCGTGCAAGACCCGTGTCCCTGCCTCAAAGGTTAAGGTCACACTTAGTGTTTATTCACAATGGAGTGCCGCATATAAGGACATAGAGTATAGGTTGTCGTGTCCGGGCTGTAACTTTCTCTTGTATGGACAGATTTTAAAATAACTTGCCACATGTGTACCACATACCAAGCTGACGTGTCGCGTGCAAGACCCGTGTCCCTTCCTCAAAGGTCAAGGTCACATATAGTGTTTATTCACTATTGAGTGCTGCATATAAGGACAAAGAGTATAGGTTGTCGTATCTGGGCTGTAACTTTCCCTTGTATGGACAGATTTTAAAATAACTTGCCACATGTGTTCCACATACCAAGACGACGTGTTGCGTGAAAGACCCGTGTCCCTACCTCAAAGGTCAAGGTCACACTTAGTGTTTATTCACAATGGAGTGCTGCATATAAGGACATAGAGTATCGGTTGTCGTGTCAGGGCTGTTACTTTCCCTTGTATGAACAGATTTTAAAATCACTTGCTACATGTGTTCCACATACGAAGACGACGTGTCGTGTGCAAGACCCATGTCCCTACCTCTAAGGTGAAAGATACACTAAGTGTTTATTCACAAGGGAATTCTGAATATAAGGACATAACAGTGTAGGTTGTCAAGTATGGGTGGTAATTTTTATGTTCAGAGGCAATTTAAAATAACTTGCCATATGTATTTGACACGTAAAGGCAAGATCAACTGTTCATGTACTGACCTTGTTCATAGGTCAATGTCACATTCGGGGGCATTCGTCACATACTGTGACAGCTCTTGTTTCAATTAAATGAAACAAGCAAATTTCCAACAAATCATAACCTTCTGATAACAGAAAACTATGGCTACGAGTTCAAGGAAATGCCATTTTTTCCTTAAATATGGACGTTATCGCTACGTTATTTTATACGAAATAGAGTAACTTGGTGTTCTGTCTAATCTTTTTTTTTCAAATATAGTACAATTTTAATGCATACATATTTATTCTAATATGACGTTACAGCAACTTTGTACTGAATCATGATCAGAAAACAAAAACGAAAGCAATTAATAATTCCTTCTTTTTAAACACTTAAACTCACATTCGTTATTAAATAGTATATACATGTAAACTATAATACTATGTATATATGAAAAATATCAATGATTTTAATTCTATCGTATATCTTACGAGTGTTGCAGCCGAAGACTCTTTAAAGCCAAACATGTTGTATCAATAAAAGAATGGAAGCCCAAGGGCCAAGCCCAGTAGCCTTAATATTAACCAATATAATGTTTCAGCAAATACACAAACACAAAACAAGAGAAAGTACGCAACGTTTCAACAAACATTACACGTCCGATTGATCCTCCCTTACAGCTGGGAGTAGGATATTGGTCCCAGCTTTCTGTTGTCAGCAATCACGCCAAAAAGCATTCGGTCAAACAATAGATGGACCTCATTTATTTGAAAATGGTTTATTGCTTGCATTATTTTTCTACGTACTTGTTGTAAAACATTGTACTTGTTTAAAACTTCCTGTACTGTAAGGAAGTCATTGAGGGTGTCGCCTAACCGCTCTATGTTCGGCGGATACAGGCCCATTTTGGCAGTATTCCAGATGCCGAAGTACGGTACGCCGGATTCCATTAACAGGGCAAACTTGATGAAAGTGATAAAAATAAATATAATTTACAAATATCCAGACATCGTCAAGTCAAGATAGAAAAAAACAATACGAAATATAAGCATTTTATTCAATATTGATACTAAATGGTATTCTTGGTTCCAGTTTAAATGTTTATATATTACTTCAGATTCCGGTCCAAAAATAAGCGGCATTCCGGATTCCAAGAGGAGAGGGTGATGCACACTCTTTCATTAAGATTTATGTTCTACGGTAATATTTTCTATTTCATTACTATAGAGTGGTGTAATTGTCTAACTAGATTGTGTTCGAAATACAATATTCTAGTTATTGATAAGCCAATAAGTGCACCCAAGCTTGAGTTGTTGAAACTATACACGGGCAATTCAGCGGGTGGCGATACTGTTTCGCACCATGTTGTCAAGGGTAACGTTTAACAACTAGCGTGTGGTATAAAAGAAAAGTGTTGTTATTCATCCGCAAGCGAGTTATTGAACGGTGAAGTTCCGCATGCTTGTAATCCTTCGATAGCGGACTGAATGAAATGACGAAAACGTGGTACAATAATTATATTGTAGATTTCATTTCCACTCTTTGTTTATTAATAAATCCAATAAAGTTTGATATGTTAGCGTCTTCACATCGGATTTATATTAAATAAAACAAAACATTTGTGTTTGAATGCGATAAAACGTTCGATCGTAAGGTTCGCAAAATGTTACTTACATTCGATGTGGATTTCAAAGCGTTTTCATTAAACGTACTCAAATTAAAAAAAAATCGGCTTAAAGGGGCTGTACTCCGTATGATGAAATAGCGAAAAAAATGTCGATAACTGACATAAACTTGGTATCTATGTGTACAATGTATTGAAACTTACTAACTAAAGTACCACATAGTTTACAATGAGTTAATATTTTGCAGTTTTTTTCGTATTTTTCAATTTAAAAATATTACTAGGTATGTCTACCTAGTAGAATTCATTCCTTATGCATGACTGGCTAGTCGATGTTATCACGTGATATTACCAAGTTAGGTATATAGCTTAAATATTCCGACCATTTAGGGTAAGCCTTCGTAGCACTGTGGATACAACACTGAACTGCAATTTTTGCGACCCCAGTTCGAACCCGGTCTCCGACTCGATTTTTTTTTACATTTTGGTATTTTTTTAAAATTATGATATCAAAGAGTAAAACATTTTATTAGATAATTGTCCTGAAATTCGTTACAGTAAAATTTTTTTTGGTGCCGATCTGGTGTACAGTCCCTTTAAAAGATTTTTGTTGTTATTAGCTTTGTAAAATAACGCTTTAACATCGTTTCTTAGCTGTAAGTATAAACCATTACTTTTCAAAACGTTTAAAAAAAGCTTTAACTAAACGACCAACAGGAATATGTTTTTAAACATTACGACTAAAGATACTTTAGCTACTTTCCATGGTGTTTCAATGATGTTTTTAAAACCAAAGATACTCGCAAGCAAAATTACTAACAACCGTTTTGATTGTCCAAAACCCACTCAGTAATAAAATCATCCCGACTAAACAGATGGGAAAGGGCCACTGATTACTACAGGAAACCTCGCATTGTTACATAATACATGGAGTGCAGTGTCTGGTATTATAGCAAATAATGATAATTATTTGAAACTTAATTCCTATATTTTGTATAACAGGATTCTCTGTTAATTAATAATAGATACACATAATTGCATTTGCAGATTGCAGTCAATCATTGTACTCCCCCCATTATTTCCAAGGTATCAGCAAAAATCTCATTGCGTAGATACATCCATCTTGGACCATCCTTATACATATGTCCTTGTTTTCATTTTTCATTCGTTCTACATTTTGTTCATAGGCAATGATTTCATATTAAAGTTATCGAACTGTTTCGCTAGTTGTTGGCGATGTTTGCCTATATCTTGAAAGCGATGAAGAACTGTTTAAGGAAGAAAAGTTATAAAATGAATAATACGAAATGGTGAAACTTCATAGATTTTAGCTCTTTTTTGTTTCATTCAACAAAAATACGTTGTACTTTCCTGGCAAATGACAGTCTATAATAACCAACGTGACAACTAGAAATTTACAACACAGCTAACATGGTGATTGAAGGAAGATCGATTAACCGTTTCATGTTGGAATAGCCAGCATAAATCGAAATTTACTTGGAGCTTAGCTCAACTTGACAACAGTTTTTGACAACAAGTATGTCTCGGCACCTGCGTAAAATTAAAGGCAATTAAGTATACCAGCCAAACACTACACCACGATATACTTAACGGCCAGATACATACTGGCAACAAGACATAAACCATGATTAAAGTTTTAAATAAATATATATTTATTTTGGTGCAATACTGTTTCCTTGTCACTGTAAAATGAATTTGATATAGATATCAAAATATCGGCCAGTATATATGAAATATATTACTGTAGTTCAAAACTGAAAAAAAAAAACGTTTTCGTTTATTCATCAACTTCCCCGAAATAAGTATTTAAGTACGATTTTTTGAAATAATTAGACACGTTTTGGTATACAATTTAACACAAGGATTACAGAGAGGCAATCAAGTTGCTGGTTTGTTTACTTTATAAACTTGCCTTTATTAAACCTATCTGCATGAATATAAAATATATCGTCTTCCAAACTTATAATAAATACTCAAACATTATTGGCTATCTTGGTTTAATCACAGTTAAAAGGCTGACAAATACATTTTATTCAAAAATGAGTTATTTATTTCCGGAGTTCTGTAACACAGGAAAGCAATCAGATCAAACATGCTGGCCTCGTCCATTCAATTACTCGGCCCTTTCCGGGATTGCTGCTGTCCCAGTCCACTATATTCGTAAAACATGGCTACTGTTGACAATTATATAGATTTAGATGACACTTGGAAAATTGTCAATCAACAGGCCGCCACCGGATGCTGATTAATGATAATTTGTTGGATGGATGGTGACTTGGTCTGGTGGAAAGTATGCATTCCGTTTTGTTCCCCCTCTCAACATTGCAGACCAACCAGAGATCTAACGTTCCGACATACTGAATACAAACATATATTTGATTGTCAAATGGGATAGCATCTGGTTAAATAATCATGTTAAACAGGCCCGTATTTAATAATGTCAAAGGACATATTTCCCACTCACATAATCGATTCCTTTTCGATTCTTGTGATAACTTTGCATTTTATATTTTAATGGCAACACTCTAACCCCTTTGTCATGTTTTCTTTGCTTGGGAGGCAATATTCAAAGTTAAGAATCAAATAACACTGCTGCAAAATACGAACGTATATTGCTCCATATACTTGATTACTGAAATAGTCGTCTCCGGCCAGTAATTGACATTTGTGCCTTTTGATTATGAATTGCATCAAAGGTGATTGTAGAAATGTTTACTAGTGCTGCTCTGTATTACATGTGTATATGGAAATTCGTCTTAACAGAAAAACGTGTACGTCCGATATTTGGCTGGAATTAAGGAGATGTTGATTTATAATTTCTTTTTCCAAGGACAGAAGAAAAACCCTCATATAATGCATTTCGCTAGGTACGTAGGTAAGTCAATGTATTCGGCTCCAATTTACTTTGCTTACCTTTCCAAGACGATGACACCAATATGTTCTAAAATAAGATACACTCTAATAGCTGTATATTTAGTTGTGTGTGTCTTGTATGGTAGTCCGGTTTGATATATTTTCATTAAAGAGCATTATTGTTGTATTATTGGGGCTTGTTTTGGCTACAGAAGTTCAAGCGTATTACAGAACTTCAGCTTTGATATAAAAAAGTAATGTCATCTACAAATATATATGCGACATCAATTTTATTGAAACAACACTCCAGTGAATGAAGAACTTGTCAGCATCCGGTTAGAATACAAATCAAGCAACCAAACGCAAGCAACGAAAACAGAGTACTTTAAAAGAATAAAATAGCTTAAATATCAATAACTACCGTTTCGGGTTTGCATTGCTGTATTGATAATACCGGCAATGTAAGGTACAAACGTAGGGTTTTAGAACATGAGATTTTAGGTGTAAATCCAGATACATCTACTTGTATTTTTCACAAACAATGAGACTACACATGCTTACTTTAATAGACGTTTACGAACATGTTCTAGATAATGCAATCAGAACAGGGTAAACATCAACAAACAAAACTATTGTAAGAAATACTGCTTTAAAGTTATATGTCTGATTAGCCATGCGCGTACTAATGAAGAAACTAAGGCTTAAGACCCGAAGTAATAATTATTTTGTATTATAATCGATTTTTGCGTGAACGTTAACTTTTAACATTGAACTTGTACGTTTGGTAAAATGTTTCTACTAAATATTAAAGATATAATGAAGTTGAAATGTCCTTATGAAGCCGATATAGAAGCATCAGACGATTTTCTAACAATTACATAAAAGAACAAAACCAAGTCTTCGCCTTGCCTTTTTACACGTTGAGTGGCTGTTAGTTAAACAGTAGTTGGTCACGTGGTATCTGCACCATTGATACTGGAGAACCAAGATGACATTATTTCTGTCAATGGCGATTCATGTTGTTCACGTTTATTTTGTGATTCATATCATAAGGTTTTCATACGAACTCCATACCAATAGCTTTACAGAAAAATGCAACATTTATTGTATTTTGGATTCAGTCTTTACAAAATTTGAATCAATTTTAAATACCAGACACTCGGTGAAAGGTAATAAGGGATCAACGTGTTATTTAAATATCGAATGATCATTTGACGTACTACTAAAGTATATTTAATCTTGTCCCTCTTTGAATATTCTTCTTTTGCTGTTGACATTTATGACTTTATTGAAGTACTTAATGCAATAATAATACGATATATAAGATGTTTTATCATGCTCTGATATTACAATGTCAATAACATTGTCAATGAAGTTAAGATACGTACACGACTGACATTGCAGCATTCCGCAGAAGAAGAATTTCCAAGGGACGACTATTAGCTAATATGGGACAAATATTCATCTGATATTAAAATAGCTTGTATCAGTTTGTCTCCCAAACGTTTAACGATTGTCTGACATTTATTACTCTATGGAAAATAAGTATGGAATGTATCATGTGAGTCCGAAATAAATGTTGCATTTCCTTTTAAGGAAATTGGCTGAATGTAATTAAGTATGTGGTTGGGTAGAAAACCATTTATTTGAACAAAAAATAAACGTGATCAATGAACTGCCAATTCAAATCTTATCACGCTCATGTCAATGGTTTCCGAAAAAATAGAATATTTTTTAATAAAATACATTACGGAAAAAATAAAGCGAGCAATTATCCAATAATCATATCTGTTCATAGCGAAGTTAACGTGTAAGCAAGACTGGGCTAAAACAACTGATGATGTTCAATTTTGTTTATTTGAGTTTATCAAGGTCTGCCCGCGCCCATTGGCTGCATTATGGCTTGACCCCGCCGTGACGCCATCACGACTTAAATTGTATTTAAATGCCATAAGTGACATGAGACAGAAGTGACAGCAATTCGCAGTCAAATCCAGACATTGGAAGACTTGAAGAAACAGAGTGAGATACAAGAAATCCGGGTGCGATACCCTAGCTCTTTGCGAAGAGACCTCTTGGTTCTTTAACGTGCTCGGTGTAAAGCACCGATACACGGGATACTTTCCTGGGTTGAACCAGCACTGAGTACTCAACCTTCCCAAGCACTACCCTTTAAATGCCAAGCGCCAGGCAAGAGAGCTACTTGTACCAGCTTTTAACGTCTTTCGGTGTGACGCGGCCCGGGATCGAACCCACGACCTCCCGCTCCGTAGGCGGACGCTTAACCACAAGGCCACGGAGACGGTTAGATGATGTTCAATCCTGCATGTCTAGCTTTTCAATAGGACTCATAGTGTTTATGATGTCTTAGCTCATTGCAACATCGCATTATCAATTTAGTCCTTTATAAGTAACCTTGTACCTTCTACCAAACGTAGAGTTTTATTTACCTTGTAAGGTTCTGTTCAAGCAAGCATCGAATGTTACTGAGTGGCATAAAGCACTTGGCTATTTGAAGACGTTGCTGTTTGTTGATGTGTGCAGCGGGTTTATTGCAATATCTGGAAGATGCAGTCTGCAAGGAGACGGAATCTGGATATATACAATTAGGAAAAACCAATTCTACTTGACATATGGACAGTTTCATAACGTAATTTGATGCAAAATAATGTTACTTATCTTTGGTTATCTGTCATGGCATGCATTCGAATTATACAAAACAGAAAACAACAAATGATATACTAATTATTTCTTTGTTGACACAAGCACGCATATTTCTTATTGCATAATACATAAAAATTGAAACCAAGTAACACGTGTTTTTCTTGCAATCTTGTCAATGATTTAGGTTCGATATTTTATTTAACAAATGTTGTCAATGGTTGACATCCTTACATGTGGTATACAAATAAACTAATGGATATTAGCCCAGTTTCCTCAATGACGACCAGAGCCAGATATATCTAAACGCACTATGGTCAAGGTCAAACAAACACGAACAAAGGGACACAATTCTACAAGACAACAAACATTACAAGTCAGGTTAATACTACCTTGAAGTAGTATACAAAAATTTCGGAATACATCTTGGCAAATCATCTTGTTTAATTCTGGTTTAAAACAGGATCCTGGTAATTACCGTCCGATATCAAAACTGCCTGCTATCTCAAAAGTATTTGAAAAACACATTGCAAATCAAATTCAATCTAAAATGGCATTTACAAATTAACTTTGTTTGCAAAAAAGATCAAACTCGAAAAGTTCGCTTCTGAAGAATGATGAGTTGAAACTTATGTTTTAAACAAGGCGTACATATGCTTCCAATATTTAACATTTTTTTTGTAATTTTGGGGGTTAAGATAATCATTGTTACATAACAATGTAACAGACCCTGCAAAAAAGGATTGCAATACTACTTCTTAAACAAACCAAGCGATCGATATCCAATGGATTATTGTGAGAACTTCAATGGTTAACCTTTAAGTTTTATTGACCATTGAAAATACCACTGTGGTTCTCTGGTATATAAAACGCGTAATTATAAGGCCCCTTGTGATATGGCTGCGATGCTTGTTTTTGCAAACAATCGACATTATTCATTCAGATCGGCTTCAAAACATGACTCAATTTTGATGAAAGTACCACGAACTATTTATTTTTAAGGATTCTTTTTTTTTTTACTTTAGAATGAATGTATGGAATGACATCCTAGATGACATAAGTAATATTATAAGTGGTAAACAACCTCCAAATATAAATATAAAACTCATCCTTAAAATACTACACCTTAGTAATTCCGTTTATATGTGTATATATAAATTACATATTATTATGTAAAAAACAACAAATTACTGTATATGATGTAATTGATCAGGTGTCTGTAGGTGAATGAATGAAATTAAATGAATTATTATTATTATTATATTATTATTATTATCATTATTATTATTATTATTATTATTAAAACACCTACAATTATGGTTACATTAATTTTAAGCAAACATATACCTGTAGGTCTTCTATTGTTTAAAATCCAGTTTCATTTCAGCTGACAGTTATGTACAATGTGACTAGTTAGCTGCTTCTTGGGAATACTCATCTGTACAGTCAAAATATTTAGTTTAAATATATACTGTGTTTTCATTGATATTTTATATACAGTACATGTGGACTTATTTACTATGCATATTAGTATATATTATTTACTTTACACATGTAATTGCCACAAATTGTCACAATTTACAATACCATTATCATAATTTAGTATTATATACATTTAACATATTTGAATATATGTACATATGTGTTTGTCTTTGCCATAAAATGAATGTTTTGTAAATGGCCAAAGGCAAATTTTGTCGATTGCCAATAACCTTTGAACCTTTGGTTTAACCAGTATTTATTGCAGAAAATAAGCATTTGAGCTACACAAATGCAAACTTTGAACTTTGACGTGTATCCAAAACTCTGAACAAACCAATTTTTATATCTTCTCAATAAAAAATACGAACTTTTTAGTTCAAAAATTGTTTTATTTGCTTGTACTGATTTCTTCTTCTTATGTAATTTAAAACGTTGCACTTCACATTTCTGTTAGACTGTCATTGACATTTATAGTTTATTACAGCTATCTTCTTTATATGACCCTAGAATGGTGTAACTGCCGTTTATGACGGCGATTGCATTACAGTAGTCTGAAAGGTTGTCGTTAAATCTTTTGATATGTATAACCGGATCATATCTTAAATAGCATGTATTTGATAAGCAAAGTAGAATATGAAGGCTCAACGATGAGATTAAGTCCATATCTCTTAGAAGAACATCTCTGTCCAGATACGAGTGTAATAATGATGTTGTATATTACATTTCCACTCGTTGTCTTGTTACTGTGTAGTTGCCTAATTCCGGACACTTTTTAAGGTTTCTTTTAGAAATACCTAACACGATGATAATCAACAAGCAAGAATTTTTAACCAAATATTTTTGGTTCTGATTTTATAACTGTATCTAGTAAAATCAAATAAGACAGAAGAGTTTATGCTTAACCTAGACATTAAAGTTGCTAAGCAACAGCGGCCTTACTAGCAGAGAGCCTAAATATTCGAATTTTTAATCAGTTTTTTCCTTATAATATGAACCAAACGTCAGAAAAAAGAACAAGAAATTATTCATTGAAACAAACAGGTTAAACAACGATTCTGCCAACATTTAGTCGTGGCAAAGCTGTGTACACATTGAGATATACGAATCACAAAACACACGCTTGGTCCCTGTTTTGTCCGAATTTGGATCCTCGGTGGTTTTTCACAAATAACACGAGCATACTGAATATTTAAAAAATATTACACCCCTTTGGCCCAAATTACATCATTTTTTTACACCGAGCACGTTTAAGAACCAAGAAGTATCTTCACAAAGAGTTAAAGTATCGCACCCGGATCTCTTGTACCTCATTCTGTTTTTCGAGTCTTCCGATGTCTGGATTTCACTCAGAATTGTTGACACTTCTATCTCATTCCACTTATGACATTTTAACTGTATTTAAGTCGTGATGGCGTCACGGGGGGGGGGGTGAAGAAATAATGCAGCCGATTGGCGCATGTTTTGAATCATCAATCAACTGATTCTAATAATGAGTTCATCTTTCGCTAAGGATATAAAGATTGATATCTGATATTTTTATTGTTATAATATAAAATGAATGTTCCAATGATACTTTTGATTTGAATTTTAATAGTATTTACTTTTTATTAAAATTCCACAATTTGGGGGGAATCCGGAAACAGGCTTATATGAATTTCCTTAAAACTTGGTTGAGATTGGCCATTTAGATAAATAAGAATCTAGGAAGGGATCCGGCCTTTTCACCATGTCAACTATCCATAACTGTTGCCCAACGACATGATAACAAGTAAAATTACAGAAAAGGCAGAGTTCCAAGCCATACTCAAGATGAAAAACTCAAAAAAAAATGATTGATGGCCTAAGACGTAGTTCTTCTCAGCGACGTCAGACTCAAGAACTCATGATTTTGTAAGTTAACGAAAACTATTTAATCGATATATATGCTCTGAAACAAAACCGAGAACGGTTTGTTCCACGTTATAAAAAAACTACACACAAGAAACCGCTATAAAAGATAACTTGTCATAACGTTTAGTCCATGTTGTTGGAAACGTTTGAAAAACACCCAACGTACTAAAATATAAAAATATAACACATTCGGGTGTAAATACCTCGTCAAATTTCATAAACATCACTTCACAAATCTGCAAGTGCTGGTGTTGATACGTTCCTTATTCGATTTCCAACCAGACCAAACCGTTTTGGACGACAAATTGAAGAATTTTAAGATTCGGTTTTGAAACACCAAAAAACAACCATTTCATTAATATTTGGAAAATTTAGAATTCTTTCGTAGTGTTGCACCTTGCTTCACGTTAATGTTTTTATTACTTTTATTTATTCGCTGCTTATCTTGGTTTGTGCGATTGTGCTTGCAACAGAGGCGTTAAATTTGCAGACTTCATGAAAGTCTAGGTGACACTTGAAGGTATAGGAATAGTTTTGAATGCAGTTATCTAAACCATCGACCGAAATTTTGATTGAAAAGTTCGCAAATTGTAGCGCTCTTTTTGGCTTTCAAAACGTGTTCTCAAACGTTTCCAAGTTTTCGAAAGGGATTTGGTTAAAATGTTTTGAAAGTTTCAAATGTTATCTTTGTTTATTTGCGTCGTTTACATTTTGAAAACAACAACAACACAACACTTAAATAATGCTATCGAAACGTATGTATACAGTAGATTTTTGATACGTTACTCTATCCATTAAATGTTTTCATGACAAACGCTTTTAAATAACTTTTATGCGTAAGACTATCAAACGTCGAGGCATAAAATATTAATTCAAAAATTCACGTTACAACGATACTAAAACAGTTACTATTATAAATGTTTCTAAAACCGGTTTGTTTAATACCACTACGTAAAGTTCTGTTGACACTTTCAGCAACGTTCCAATGATGATTTTGATACGATAAACACTCAGAAATTCTTGCAAGCGTTCTTTAAACCAGAAATTAAAGACATCAAACTGAAAGCGAAAATTGCATCTAGCCTGAGGGCCGAACTTTATTGGCCAAGTAAGCGTAAACATTTTGAAAAGAGCTATCGTAATGTAATGAGTACGTAGTTGCCAAAACCCTATCATCAAAACCACCTCTAAAAACAAGATAACGGGGTTTTTTATTTAACGTTCATCAAACGTCTATTTTTTTCACATTTTGACAATTTTGGAAACAAAATGCATTCAGGACGTTTTTAAGAGTTGTAATATATTGAGATGTTTCGATTTAGGTTTAAGGCAAGACTTCTGGAACAAAATCGAAAAGCATTTCAAAAACCGAAACCCTACGTTTATTGGAAAACAAATACATATGTATTTAGTTTTTATTTTAGATTTTACATGTGATGATCAGAGAAGTTAAACAATACGACACGAGAAGAGGCTTGGCGGAGACAAAGCGGCTACGGGTATTTATTGAAGTTTGGAGTGTATTTTCAATGGCAAATCAGCGCTCACAATGATTGTTTACACCGTTGTTTGAATCTTACCAAAATGTTTTTGAAAATACTAGAAATTATCTGCCTCTTTTAAAACATAAGACAACAAACATTAGCAAAGAAACAATTTTAACGTTTGCACCAACTTAGATAATGTCAATGATCCGGTATCTAGATAGAGTTATCGCCTGACAATAGAAGCATAGATGTTGCAACTTCAAAGGTATAATGGAATCTTAAACTGCGGAGTTAAGCACTACTTGAAACTGATCATATGCACTTAATTCTATGGAATACTCTTCTTTAACGTGTCAAGTTCGGCAAACTTTTTTCTGTAAATGCAAAAGTGTAAAAAACCACAACGTTAAAGCAAACCTATGACATAATAATTCGAGATATGAAGAAAACCAACTTTAACTTATCAGAAAACCTTATCAGGACAGAAAAGCGAAGCACTTTAGCACACTTCCTAATGTTTGAAAAACTCGTATTTATGACACAATCGCAAATCCTGCCCGCTACACCTTAGTCTCTAAGCAAACATATTCAAGAGATATCCCAACAAATAGCGGAAAGATTTGCAATTTCTGACCATCGATTCACATGAGGCCGGCTGCCTAGTTTTGCCCAATTACTCTGGCGACCATTCTCCAATTGCTGACCTAACTGGATTGCGTTAAAATGAATTGTACTTCTTAAAATGACAAGATGACATGACCACTTGAATACCAAGTATCAATGCTCCTGCTCTTATAAAAATACGGCATTGCTTCATTGGAAGGATATACATGAACGCACGGCTTTTAATATGGTACGAACGGAGCACATCCCTTTTCGAAGTATGACTGTCAATGACTTTCTTAAAAACGTTTATCTTTCAACAATTTTTGATTAAATCAAACTATTGGGGCAATGCAATTAGTTTGTTATAATAGCCATCACCCAACAGACAGACAATATTTTTTACGAATTCCTGATACTAACCCAGTTAAAATCAGATCAGATTTAATCAAAATGTTTAAGAAGTTACATTTAGTAAACTGGAAACACATTTAAATAATTATTAATTCCCACAGGACTGACATTCTTTCAGGGAGACGTTCGCGAGTGTTTATGTTTTAAAACGAGTTGAATCAACTCACACTCAATTATTAAGCTGGTAAAATCATTTATTCATTCGCCTTTTAAAAACTGGTGTCAAATAAAAAAGGCAGTAACAATTGTTAAGAAAATATTCAATAAATAGCATTTTTACATCATTTATAGCATTTATATCACCTTAAAGCATGTTTGCTACTTTTCCAGGTCTGCAGAATGACAGAAGCATTCTAGAAAAGCTGAGGTGTTTTTAACAAGGCCATAACTACCATCTATTGCTTTCTTTTTTGCGACGAACAGAAACGTTTTAACAATATATACTCGAAATGAAGGAGTGTACAATAAAACAAAATATGACGTTTGTGAATTAAGCAAAAGATTAACGATGTTAGAAATGTGAAGCAAAGGCTACGTGTTGCTCCCGAGAGCTGTTTTAATTGAAAGACTCGACGGTAGTAAACAGTTGCTTGAGAGCGGGGCAGCCTTATCAATAACTTGTGGGAGAAATCGCGGCGCATCGGAACATAGGACAACCTCATAGAAGAGGGGTTACACACAGATTCACAAGTTACTGTTAAAATTTTCTAGAAATGGATAAGACGTTGTATTGGTCGAGCTAGGCGAAGTGCTATGTTTTTAATAAGGCATGATGCCTTCGGGAGAACGATCATTTGTGATGCAAATATTTATCATTAGGTTATATTGAAGACACAGTTAAAAGTATCGCAGTCGTTGAATTTCAAACCACAGTGAGAATGTAAGGGTTCAAGATTGCCTATAACAATAGACGAGCAGAATTTCTTCGTCTAATTAACCTCATGCCAAATCTATCATTTTTCTGGAAGAAAGCAAACGCCGGTCGAGATTGATAAATAGTTGGAGGACGACCATTGACATTGTTGCCAGCATGCACGTGGCGCATGTTCTTGTATTTTTGCGCGCTAGAATGCACGTTGAGCGATGAAGAACAACGTGAGTTTTATGACGGGGTCCGATCCCGGGGTTACCATGGTGCTGGAGGACCTCGAGGACTGGGACAAATGGTGAGACAAACTCTTCTATATATACTTTTTATTGGATGTATTTTTTGCTTATTATATAGTGGTGACTTCAACTTTAATATCATAATTTCATTGCGTGTTTAAATGTTATAAGTAATATAACTTCTCAATTTCACTTCGTGTATGACAGCATATTTTGAAGAATAAAGTAGCTTTGACTCGACATTAAGAATAACAGTCATTGACTTGGGTATAATTTTAGTTTTTGTAACATTGTTATGTTTCCGTTTTAATACTTTCAAACTACATGGTGCTTTTGTTTGGTAACACATCACAAACCTGCACAAATCTTGATTGAATATATTGCGCACTATTCAATCAATCAATGACTGATCACATTGTTTGGGCAATCAGTTGCAAGTAGTTAAATTGTATCCGAATGCTCGTTTTCTGAACAATTCGATTCTATTAATTGTATGTTATTTTTGAAATGACTATATAAAAACAATATACTTTGTAGAAATTCATAGCAAAGTAACACAATTTAGACTAAATGTCCTCAATTACTCTCGACATTCGTGAAATAATGATATGAAGTACAGAAGAGTTGTACGAAGCATTCCACAAAATAGCCAGATAAAGCTCTGAATATGTTAATAAATCGACGTCCGATTGGATTTGGTCAATCTGAGACGCAATAGACAAGTTCCTGTCCTTAGCGAAATATGTCATAATCTTGACACCGTACGCATCCTCAGTCTCCATTCGCCATTTGTCGAGCTCAGAGCTGAGCTATCGAACTGTTCTACTTTATTTTAATCTTTTCTTGTATGTACTTCTTCGCTTTTGGAGGATTGTCGTTCTTAAATTCGCTTAGATTTTCACTCTTCATATAATATCGTTGGATATCTTGACTGGCCAATCCTTATTCTTCTTAACTTGTTTGCCACTAGAATATGCAGTAGATGCACATACCCCATGTCAGTGGTCTGCGCATTATTCTTTGGCAGGATTTCGTACATTAGCAAAGGTTTGATAAGACTGAATTGATACAATTATTTGATATAACACGGTACGGTGTAGATGAGGAGTTATGTTGTTGTTTTCTGATAACCAGTAAACATTAACACAGAAGAACCACGGGGACAAGCCAAGAGGCAAAATAGTTCACATTAGATAGAGTTTTGTTTGAACATAAATCAAGTATTTGTGATATATTAATGAATCTTTGAAATTCAAGACAGTAAATGAGTATGCAACTGCATTTTCTTGAAAACCAGACTAAACAGATTTGAGAAACAATATCTATATCGCATTCATTGGAAAGGGTGCTCTGAACAGAACCACTATTACAAAACCTGCAACATATCCAATAATCATTCACCAAAACAAATTGTTTGGCTAATGGGCTTTGTCCCTGCAGTTTTCATTGTATTATTTAATTGAAAAGGCTTATTTAAATCCTTGGCAATAGATTGCTACTTTCACTGAAAGATAATACAAAACATGATCTAATGATAAAATAACTTTCAATCGGGCACCTTTGTTTCATGGACTGATTAATTTAACGATTAAAATGACGCAGAGAGAGTTAATAAGACACAATAATACAATTCATGAGGGACTCAATATTTCCCAGAATCCACAGGTGTCTTCAAAGCATGGGAAGAATGTTTCGATACAAATAACAGGGACGATTTGACCCGAGATGAAATATTTGTGTATGTATAAATATTGTGAATACTGTTCTCGAAACCTAAACAAGTGTAGCACAATGAAACACAGGAGTGTGTTATCCATTGCAGTGAAACGTTAGTTTACAGACGTCTCAGATTCCTGTCTGTTTGTAACAATATGAACACCCTCTAAAATTTATAAGTTAAGTATATGAATACTTATTATTTCTGTTTAATATTGACACAAATGCATGAACTATATTCGGGTTATTACATTATTTGTGTACCGATTTGTTCAGTTCATTATGTCTGTAAACAAATGAGACTTATAAAGATAATTTATTTACGTATACAATGGTTTATATATTTAATGGTCTACAGAACTAAAAGCGCACTTTTATGAATTACATTTCATGAAGATAAAAATCTTAATACGAATATTTGCAAGTCAATAAATTCTAACAGATAAAGTCAGCATTTCTATTGAATATGAATAGGCGAACATTTAATAATATATATTCTCATAGGTCCTCAAACATATGCATACATTAAACTATTGAATCACGTGATTGTTAGGCTAAGTATAGATTATTTAATAGTTATTGTGTATTGTTGGTCTTCTAAACGATCAAGTTGAAAGGCATGCATGTTTGCACCCCTACTGCTAAGATGTGTACTGGATGAGCACCTAAGTCGGGACAGTACCTTAAAGTGACACTCTTATTCAAAAACAATACATAGACATGCATAACAATCATCAATTTTGATTGACAAATCTTTAACTACTTACTAAATAATGCATTTATGGAAAAGATTAATAACTGTGTGTTAACCGTGTATTTAATAGCAGAAAACACAAAAATATTAAATGATTGGTGAATGCTAAAATATTTACTGAGGTCTATTATAGTCTCATAAGATAGAAATACCGTGTTTTATGCTTATTTCTTTCAAATTAAACTCGGTATCCTCTATATGAACCATTGATTTCGACATTTATCCATCCTTTTGGGAATATTAAAACAATATTATTAATTTTGGTAAATCTTATTTGGGAGTAAGAGTGCATCTTTAATATGGAACACCTGTTATAAAAGCGTTTTTTCCGATCGTGATATGTTTATTTACGGTTTAAATCAATATAGACGCTTGCCTTTGATACAAGTTCCAAAGAGCACGATACTCTGGTAAGTATTTCAAATGTTGCTAACATTGAAAGTTTTTCATGTTCAAATGTCAATACATGGTAGCTGGGGAATGACTCCATGCTTGCCACAATCACAGCATACTGGTACAGTCTGTATTTGTTTTTATCTTAATCATCAAATTTTACTGACAAAAAATACAAAAAAAACAAGCTGGAAATAACATAAATTATTAATTTATTTAAAAAAAATATGTAGCAATTCTTTTAAAATATACATAAAAATAAATAACAAAATAAAACTGTTCCATATTTAGGTACTCCGAGGACAAAAATGGCAGTCCTTGACTGTGCGGTTAATAAAGTTATTTTCATGCAGATTGGTAGTATCTTGAAAAATGCCAGTTATATCAACCAATTGTTCTTGAATCCTAGTATGCTGATGGAAAATTTTGTAGTTGTGATGCAAGTCTAACTAAATACTCGTATATCTAAAAATAGTGCCGAAAGTGTTCCGAATAAGGAACTTACCCAGTACACGTTATAAACCGTTTTGTTTTTAAATGTGATGTGTTTATGAAGGTTAATTAAGTTGTCATTGTAATCTGTTTTGGATTAAAATTTACATTGCCACATTGTAGCTCGTATTTCTGACTTCATTGTACACAGTTACATAAGTAAGAAGCTTGCATCACAAACTAATCAGACGATCTTTCGTCTTGTTTCATTGTATGTGAAGGATCATTTTATAAGCTATTCAGTCAATAAGAACCGCATGTAAAGCGTCGATCAATGTATAATTTAGAACTTGAATATTTTGTAAAATAAGCATTGGTTCAAACAGAATTTCAACGAATATGTACAAATAGAGTTCGTTATGTATGTAGGCTGTACGTGCTGAGATGATATTTTGCTTATTCCCAACACCATCGCTTCAACATTCATTCATGAGTTTAGATAATTGGGCCAGAACGTCTGAATTCCAAATAACGTCAATGGAAGACACATTAAGACAGATGAATGTCGGTATTAAAATACAACCTGAAATACTGTTTTTACATCAGATTGTGGTTGCAAAGATCTGTTTAGAGAATGGACGTTTTATGAGGAAAACGTAAAAGAAATTCCCTGAAGTGTTGTAATATCTTGAACAAACCCCGGCATTATCGACGCGTCTGTCACTTTGATTACATTGACTCGATTAGGCAAACAGTATGTTTGCCGATCATTTGGAACCCATAGTTTGATACGTCCTGTTAGGATGTAGCAGACATAGACTGATATAAGAAAGAAATTATTGCTGCACATAAGTAGTTCTCCACTAGGACCAAAAACATTCTGACTTTATTAGGTGTGACAGGACTTAAAATATATCAGAAATATAATTGCACCTTTTTTGCAACAGTGATTCTAGAATTGTAATTGTTGTTTCTTGTTAATTAACTACGAATAACCAAAGTGCAGAATGAATTCAATGATGCTTAGAGTTACCTTATTATGTCACTTACGATTACTGCACTAACATTCATGATAATTTGTATACTGAAGTTATTTAAGAGCGTTTCAACGCGAGTGTATCATTTCAATCACAGGGGTGGGTTGTAGTGGGTGACGTCACTGTGTTGTGCCATACTGTCAAGGACAACAATTAATATATCCGTACGCTGGTTACTGTGCAGTAAGGATCAACATACTTGTTACTATTCCGGTATTGTAAAACGCATGAAAAAAAGAGATAACACAATTCCGCTAATAAGTTAACCAAAATAGTCCGTAATAACCAAAATAGTCCGTAAACTAGATATTCATCCGCTCGTCCTATCTTGTATTGATACTGTATATCCCAATGGACTCTACCAACAATTACTGTTTTAATTTTTACTTACTGGCCTCTACCAACAGTACCTCTTGTAGTGTTTACTTTATGGCCACTACCAAAGATTACTGGTATAATGCATACTTAAAAGCCTCTACCAACAGTAGATGTTGAACTTTTTTTTGATTCTACCCTTTACAAACAAAATATGTTGTAATGTTTTGGCTCTACCAATAATAAATGTTGATATGTATAATAAATTACATCTACATTCAATATATGTTGTAATGTATACTAAATGGCTTCTACCAATGATATATGTTGTATTTTTATTTAATGACCTCTACCAACAGTATACGGTTTTATTTTGTAATGTATACTTAATAACCCTTACCAACAATTACTTTTTATTGTATTCTTAAAGGCTTCTACCAACAACATATTTTGTAATGTATACTTTATGGCTTCTAACATCAATCATTGTTTTAAAGTATTGTTAATGTCTTTCACCAACAGCATATGTTGTAATGTATACTTAATGACCTTCACCAACAATTACTGATTTGTAGTAAAATTGTTGTCGATACAATGCATTTTAGTTCGCAAATTGGGAACCAAAAAGCTGATATGTATATATTAGTACATAGTGAGGTTGATTTGTTTTCAATTGTTAATTAATTTTAAAAACAGAGTTTCAGTATGTGTGAATATCAGCAAAGTGATATACTGTAAACATCCCAGAGCATGTCCACAGCGCACCAAATCAATGCAGCGTAATAAATGGTTTATAGGCTCTCGTCGGTCACCACGGATAAATTAATCGTAAAACTCTCGTGAAGAAATGTACAACATGTTCAAATAGCGCAGTCAAGAATTGCCCGGAAGTTGATATTTGTCATCCTCAGAATGAGAGCAATTTAAAGCCAGTATAGCAATCAAACGGCGCTCTTGTCAGCATGAGGTTATGGAATAATCCTTTTCGAAGTGTTGAGAAGGCAGACGACATGAAATGTGGACAAAGAACTACCAGGCCTGCCAATACATGTGAGACATGTTAAGAATGCGACGAAACAAGTAGAAGTATTGCTGACTGAATTAATTTGAGCATCACTGTAAGCGATTTGATAAAGATGGGTTGGTTTAAGTGATTGGACCAGCATTCCCAGTTAGCTGTTAGCGAATA
This sequence comes from Mya arenaria, assembly GCF_026914265.1. Lineage (NCBI taxonomy): Eukaryota > Metazoa > Mollusca > Bivalvia > Myida > Myidae > Mya > Mya arenaria. The sequence goes on from NC_069123.1 coordinate 61,540,900, forward strand.
ATACTCGTGGTTTAATGCGTCGTACTTATATATGTTGAAGAGAGAAGGAAATGAATTATTTTTTTGTATGAAAGTTTCCACCAAAGCCGAGACGACAATGACTCCCAAACCTTTTCGTTAGCGATATTCAGAGCCATTCCATGCAGTACTCGGGACTCGCAGTGTTTTTACGCACTACGCAGAAAAAATACTCTTTTGATATTCGTTTTTTCATTCGCGTGGCAATCAGGTGTTCAATGTGGCTCTTTTATTTCATTATTGGTGTTGAATCAGATGACTCGTAAAGATGCTCTAAACTACACCAAGAATAAACCATTTCAGACGCAATTTGAAAATTGTCCATGTAGGTTTGCATTGGCAAACAAAATGGTCACGGCGATAAAAAATAGAAATTCATAATTATATATCTGCTTGTGAAACATAAAACAATGCAAGGGCATCAGCTAAATATCGTCAACAATAAGTTTAATTATAGTACTGGTGTCACTTGTCTTATTCTAAATGTGTTCAAATCATATTCCTGTGACAGAGGTTGGCAATGTCCTGGCCAGCTAACATGCTGGATAACAACATCTTGAGAGGTTGTATGTTGTTGTAGTTTACCGTTATAACGACGAATCGATGGTACAGATTTCGTCATAAAAGCTAAAACGAAACGTACAGTGTCTTCAAATGAGCCGTAAAAACTTCACTCGCAAAAACATGGCGTTTGTATTAAAAGGCACCATCATCCATTCTTACCCTGGTAAATGACACCTTAGAGACTCTGTCACAAAAGTACTTCCAAATATGAGATATGAACGTTAAAACCCTTATGGTTATGCGCACGCACGTAAAAATAAATTACTCTATGTGGATGCATTTACCAACATCAGTCACATAGATTCGATAAGGAGAAATATCTGAAATATTGTTTTCACTTAACCTTAATGACCTACATCATTACATGGCTACAAGAAACGGTAACAGTACAGAGCTAAATCAAGACATGTGAATCAGAGTACTTGAACCATTTCATGCAGATGACGAGGCGGTGTTTGCTACCTATAAGAGGGCCTCAAATATACACTGAATACTTTATATTCGTAGTTAAACAGTAACTTTGATAAGACAAACAAATGTATTTTTGCGATAAAATGAGGCGAAATAGAAAACATCCTAAAGATTATACAATTAAAGTTGATGAAAATTTCATATGAAGTATTCTGTGTTCTTAAAGCTACGAAACATCGAACATATGGAATCTAGATCTCTTCAAAGACTGCCAATTATTTGACCTCACAGTTGCCCTCATTTTGACAAACTGTTGCGAGTTCTGGGGTTTTGATGACTTGTAACTTATTAGAAAATACACTCATATTTCTTAAAACATATTCTAAGAGTAAGAATAAGCACGCATCATTTTATGTTATACGGTTATATCGATCGCTACCCATTGTCGAGTGCAATTAAGAAGCGAAATATCGGATATTGATATAATTTGGTTTTATCAGAGAAATACATTTTTACAAAAAAATATTCGTACTCATTTTAAGGGCAACGGTATAATTTGTCAATTTTGGTAATGATTGTGGGAACTTTTTATGGAATAACCAGTTTTCCAATCAATTTGATATTGACATAATTAATCAAACTCTTTCTGAAACAACATATACATGTACCACGTTGGACTTATGTTGTTATTCCATATCCCAAATGTTTAAATTAAACAATGAGTAAGGTTTCACGTTGTTATGTTATTTTGACAATGTCCATGATTTTCATTAATTTCAATATTTCATAAAATGTTCGTGTGTAATTATGTTCCCCCTATTGAAAGGGGGACATTGGTGTAGCAAGCTGCCAGTGTTTTGAATCATAAACACATAGTTTTAAAATTAAACTTACTTAGGGAAGCTTTGTCTGATAATGGCGGTTTCGCACCCCTGAGTAGTTGGCAGTGTTACTTTGGTTGGGCTCATTTGTTTACATATACGGTCGTTAAGTTCTTGAAAGAAGTGAGTTTTTTTAAGTTTATAAAATTTATTTTACTTTATTCTTCATTGTTGGCTCCTGTTTGGTTACTATTTTTATTTTTTTCAGTTATTTTTAGCTTCTTGGACAAGTGTAAGATTGAGAACTCATAAACTAGTTAAAGACACATGTGAAATCCTGGGTGTTTGATTGATGTGCCAAGCTATTTCTCTGTTAACAGATACTTATATATATTTGGTTTTCCATTTTGCAGTTTTCTTACGTGGTTGTCATTCTTAATGTCTTTATTAATCACATAGAAACACTTTATGTTGGAACAAGTGTAAGATTGAAAACGGATACAATTGTTTAACCCCTAGAGTTGTGTGTATCTCACTCAATGTCTATCTTAGGCATTAGCCTGCTGCCTTAAACAGAATCTTTGTAAAAGGAATTGGCGAATGGGTTTATCCCTGCGGTTTCCGTTGTATTATTAATATTAAACGAAGTGAAAGAAAATGTCAACTTTGTGAATCTAACAATAATGGCGACGGATTTCACTATCGTTTAAAATGCTCTAAATTTGTTAATGAGAGAAAACGACTGCTACCGTATTTATAGCTTGAAAACTGCCAAGTCATTTTGCACAAAATGTTGAAACCAATAATAAACAGTTGACACTACTGTTTGCAACAAAACTAATCAAATAGTTAAACAATGCACGATTGCAATGCAGTTTTGACCAAGAGAGTCAATTTGTACCACCTCGACTTTTCAAAGAGTTTTGTTTATAACTGCGTCAATTTTTGTATGCATAAACCTAAAATTTAACTGGCTGGTTAAAGTGAAACCAATGTAACTTTACATATATGGAAGAGTTGCGAGCTAACGATTCCGCCTCTTCAGTAGTTAGATTCACTTGATGCGTCAAAGGACGATTGGTTACTTTGATGTATGAAGTCGATTGACACACATCTTTTTTGCATTTGATTCGAAATTCTCTTTGAGGTTACGGCGAAGCAAAACTCATTTAATGTTTCATGTTTAATGTAATCATTTAAGACCTTCAAATGTTTAATTTATTTGCAAAAAGTAGGAAACATAGCAAAGGTCATAAAGATCATTTGCATTATTCCTGAAACTGATTCATTTAATGTCCATAACAGTCAAATAGAGAAAGAGAACCAGTCAGCTATAATTTGGGCAAAATACTCCGCAAACTAGATATTCATCCGCATAGTACATATTTTGTACTCTGGAATCCCAAAGTCTAATACAGAGGTTTATTTCATCAATCGGCACAGACGTTCCAAATGTACAGTATCAGATTTAATTGTTATCTAAGCATTTTTTTTATTTAAAGTTTCAATGCTTATGAAAATCAAAGAATTACTGTAAACATCCCAGAGCATGTCCACAGCGCACCAAATCAATGCAGCGTAATAAATGGTTTATAGGCTCTCGTCGGTCACCACGGATAAATTAATCGTAAAACTCTCGTGAATAAATGTACAACATGTTCAAAAAGCGCAGTCAAGAATTGCCCGGAAGTTGATATTTGTCATGCTTAGAGTGAGAGCAATATAACGACAATAAAGTAATCTTAAGGTGCTCCTGTCAACGCCATGTAATGATATAATCCTTTCCGAGGCATTGAGAAGGCAGGCGACATGAATGCAGACAAAGAAATGCTAAACTTGCCAAGAAATGTGAGACATGTAAAGAATGCGACAAAACAAGTAGAAATATTGCTGACTGAGTTTATTTGAGCACCATCATAAGAAATTTATTAAGGCTTTAAGGATGGATCAAATAGAAAAGAAGTAGAGTCGAGACTCGCTTTGTCGAACCCTCGTTATCTCGATGTTCTGGTATGTCGAACCATTTTTAATGTATTGGTTTAGCCAAACATGTTTTCTATTCCGGTTTTATCGAATATGCGTTATCTCGAAGTAATTTCCGTGGTCCCAACGACTTCGAAATAACGAGTTTTTAACATCAATACAAGTGATGAAGAGATATTGGACAAGACCCACATACTTGAATGACTTTAGGGTAGTTCCAAGCAGACTTGTTGACTAGTAAAATTTAAATAAATAGACCAATCTAAGATAACGCTGAACACAAAGGAGTAAAAGACCGACAACACTCTTCCTTATATCTCTCCTTTTTGCTTACATTCGGTTTTGCCTATGTATCTTAAGTTAATTGATACACACACCCATGCTCTTTGTCTAGAAGTTATCAGTCCATCATTACAAATGCATGTCAAAATAAGCGCGTTTTTCATTTGATCATAGCACAACTTACCATCGTATTCGATTAATAAAATATGTAAAAACTCTTTCATCTACAGAATATTAAGACTTTAATCCAGTTCAAATTATGGTTTGCTTTCGGCAAGGCTTATCGGATTTTTCATCATACAGTTTAGAACAATATATCACAAAGTGTGCGTATTATCTTATAATTAAAAATGATAACCCTAGTAAGCTGTATGACCTGAAAGAAGTAGATCGAAATTTGATAGACTATCAAACAAATAACGAATCCTATTGAAACCGAATGCTTACAAATTACCCTTCGTGGTATATACCCGGATTTTCCTATCATATAACAGAACGATGCTTTTTGTATTAAAAGCGTAAATTACGACATGATGAAATTTCCATTATCAAAACAGCTTAGTCCTTCTCAATAGACCATTAATGAACAGATGAAGACAAAAGGAAAAAAAAAACATATTTTTCATTACTTTATTGAAGTATTTATGAAAGAATTGTTTTATGTAGATTTTTGGGACAAACGATAGCGTACAACAAGCTGAACTATTCATAAGTAACAATTTATTGTTGATATTTGGTCTAACAAATGCACCCATTAATAATGTGTGTACTGCATTATTGTACTGCAAATCGACACATACCGGGACACACCGGGACGCAGCGTTATCTTTCCAGTTGCTTGGTCGTAGTCCGTGGACTTTTTAATGAAAATATTGTTCTGATGAACGTCAACTAAGTTTATAATCATGCAGAATACACAATGAAAACTTTTTGGTCATCGGAAGTGTTTTAATTGCATGACATCCGTCGCAAACTATACGTACCGGACACGGCGATATGTTACCGTTTGTTTGATAATATACCCTGAGATATTTAATGGCAAAACTTGTTCTGGTAAAGTTCCAGAAAGCTCACATGAATTGTCATGGAGAAGACACAATGCAGTTGCATGATACTTTTGCATACACCACTGACTTTAACTATTTGATTTTTTCTCCGAATTGCATCCCTCGTTACTCTATAGTGAATTGTAAATTGTGGTTTGCAGCTATGCTTTACAAAATAACAATTTCTTATCAATATTAACCAGATTTTAATATAACTGTTCGAGTGGACATATTTAGGCATTTTCCAACATCGCAAAAAACCCTTGGCATTGACGTAACAACCCATATTAATTAAGCGCAAATTTATGTATATTTGATTGATTGCCCAAGATTGCACCGTAAGAAAATATGTTTGAGAAGTGTATGTACTCGGTATTGGAGGAGGCATCAGTTTTCGTAATCGATCAAGATATGATGAACGAGCATGGTCAATAGTTTTGTTTAATTTCTCTCTGTAATCATGCTGACGGTCGTAAAGATGTTTTGGCCCTCTGATTCCACCGAACTCATCCAGAGAAGGCTTGTTGCACCCTGGAGGGGAATTCTACTCTTTGTTCTTTTATTGTGCAGGATAGTAAAATCATGCCATGATTGATACTGTGACAGAGTTGGCGCGAAAATTCTCACTTATTCGGAGTGAAGGCATTTGTCTTTTAAGAAAATGCACTTTGATGACAAAATGAGTTTTACATAAGTGGTTACAAGTGAATTTAATTGCATCCATGAATCATCATTTTCACAGCAATAATGCTCCTGAAAGGTACGTACGAAAAGTTAAATAACAAGTACAATTATGTTAAATACAAGACAATTCCGGGATAAGATGCAATAACAAACCTCTATTCATTTCATCATTAAAAACACTTTGAATCATTGGTTATCTCATGAAGTAGTCTATATTTTGGATTCATTTCCGTCTATTGTGTTGTTCATTATGAAATAAATAAATTCACAATCAAATACGCCATAAATGTAATTGATTGCAGGAACAGTCAAAAGGGTTTCTTATTATACTGTAAATATTGATCCCAAGCTGGATTAAGTACGCATTTCCTGCCATCTTTCAAGTTTCAAAGATGAAAAATATGTACAACGAAGATTTCTGTATCCATAAAAAGTTACATGAGCAAATGAAATTCCAGTGCCGCACAGTCGGGCAGGATAAACAACATACAGAAAGATCACATTTTGTTTGTTGTTGCAAACAAACCTGCAGTGATCAGTGGAAAGGAACTGATGTTTCTACCAGCAGAATACCAGTAAATATGCATGGTAAACTGCTTAGTATAAAACAATGACCCTGGATTTCGTATAACGTCAAAACAATCTCGATACAACATCTCTGTTATATATCATTTTGTAAGGTGAATGCGATCTGGCCTATAAATCGCTCCGTCACAATTTCAAACGATGTTAAGCATGATATCTTCAACAATTGTTATTATACCTTTTATTCACAATATAAAACTAAACTTATAACATAACAACGTAGCCTGCTCCCTTCTTCATTCCTGACATAAGACCATCATACCTGTATAATATGCTTACTAGCGAAAAATAGTATGTACTCGAACATTTTTTCATGGTTGTGTCTTTAGAGTTATTCCAAGTCTTAATGTAATCGTTGTTTGTTATTGTTTGCCAAGTCATACGACACCGTACCTGGTACAATAAAGGGATATTCTCCTTAAACGTTTTTCATGTGTTGTACACTTTGAATAATGGCATTATGTTGACATTGTATTCGAGGCCGACACCAATGGAACTTACCAACTGAAACAATTAGCTCGGTTTGAACATTACTTCAATTGAAACTCAGAATGACTCTCAAAATATATGGAAATCTACGCATTTGCAATTTCATTTTGGGTAATTATCTTATCCAATTTGACGTTCTTGGTATGTTATGATTGTGGGAAGGTGAATTCTGTTTCGAAACACCGGTTTCACAACAGGTTCATTTTGATGCTTTTCTTTAGAAACGCCTAATTTTACACGCCAATTATTAATATACTTAAAGCATGATGGAGGCTTAGAGATGATTGAAGCCGTCTTTCAAAACGCTTTTTTCACATTCTTTTTTTTAACTACTAAACAGATCTCGGGACGTTCATAAGACAATAAGTGGGACAAAGTGCTGCTCAGTGTTAGATGTCGAACAAGTATGTAGAAAAGCGACAAGCCACACAGTTGTTGCAGCAATAAAAACATATTTTGTCAATTGTCTGTACCCAAAACTTCTCTTTGAGAAACGCTTGGAAGCATACAGTATGCAGCCTCGTTGTTACATATTGGGTAACGCTGTGGCGGAAGGCATTGCTATGGAGCAATTACCAGGAAAGATATATTGCACACTGCCCGAGACGAATCCATCAAAACCAATGAATCACTGTCACGATTCATAATTAAGTCGGAAGTCTACTCTTATGCCAAACACGACTGTAAACAAAATATATGTTTCCAAATGGCTTTTGTTATTAACTGGTCGAGTGTCATTTTTACTGTGTTGTCGCTGGTCTCGCTGGCGACGCTGAGGTATTTCGCACTTAACCAATAGCAGAGTGACACTGAAAGCTTAAATCCTTAAGTTGTTCCTCGCAAATTCCTTGATTAGGTCTTAACCTTCATTATATAACTCGTTCTTAAACTTAATTCCACATCTCTTTCTAAAAACTTAAATTCATTGCTCGTTCTTTAACCTTAACTTCATCGCTCGTTCTTTAATCCCGTAACTCGTTCATTAAAACAAACCATGGAGCGTTACTAATAATCCTTACATAAGGAAACAAATAGATAGTTCACACTTTTGCACAATTTTATTTATTTATTGTTAAAACACTTGAAAACGCTTGAAATGTTTGGCCAGACTCCTAAATAATTTAAATCCAGTCGATTGGACAAAGCTTACATTAAATTGATACAAAAATAAAATATCCGTCCAAAAACCTATTGATAAATACAGTATCGACACAAATGCCACAGATTTAAGCCCAATTGATCACCTGCCACAACTTGGCGTCATCCACGGCGACCTTTCGCAATGGTTTGCACAATAAGCCAACAAATATACAAATCAAATTTTGTACAGCTGAGCAAATATGCATTTCATTCTCAACAGATGTAACTATCAACTTCAATTATTTTCAAGCAGCACAACGTGAGGATTCCGTCACGGTTATCTTATGATTGGAAAGGTCCATTATGATTACATTTCTTAATATTTTAATAAAAATAATAGTGCAGCCAAATACCAACACATATATTGGGTTAGGTTCAACAGGGATAGACGCGATATTTTACGTACCTGACCTATTGCACGTGCAAAATCTATCGTGAATAAACTGTACAGTCTGCTTTTATGAGAAGATAAGCTCATGTAAACGGCCGTTCGTTAAAACTTTAAAACAAAACACACTGTTTCAAAATAAATCTCACACAAACATCATTAATGGAAACATGATAAAAGATGGTGCAGTTAAAATATGCTTTACAAGACACACAAGAAGAACATTGATGCATAGCATCAAGTCGGCGCAATGAAACTGGAAGGAAAACGTGCATGTAGATAACCAAAAATGGTTATTATTTCAATGATCATATTTTTTATGTTGGGTGTTTATATGTTCGAAGAACATTATGGTTAATAATATTGTTACAATAGTTTAAGCCCGGAATTATAGATATTCTGTTTTTTTTTCCAAGCTAATCCTCCGATTAAAACTAAATTATACCAAAAATATACATATATTTCTTCGGAAGAAATAGAGTCAATGTTCTAATACATAAATTTCAATAGCATGAAATTCACCTTTTATATGTACCGGCATATTATGTGAATTCCTTGCTTTGATATATTGTATAAGTTTTTGTAACACATTTCACTCACAGAAGTATATAGAACCGGGATAAAAAAATACTATACATTAACAGGGAATTGTCTGGAGTTCATTCTTTCCAATGATATTTTCAAAACAAACAATTAAGCTCAATGTTATTTTTCAAAACTCGCCATTTTTGCTCTCGCCAAGGGAGATTACTGCGTAGGAAGTAAACATAAAGGATATTGTAATAGTACCGTGTAACCTTCATCTATTTGGGCGGAAGTTGGTATCAATCGGAACACCACGGCCTGTATCAGTCGCAGATGGCCGAGTTGTTATGATCGAGTTGGTATTTAAAATCAAGATTCTCAAAATGATAAGTAGGGCTATTATAATTTAAGGTTTCATTATTAATTTAAGTGTAAAGTTTTATCAAACAAACTAAACTTCATATTTTATCATGCAACGTGGAAACTATTGAAAGCATTCTTCTGCAATTTATGAATGTAGTCCCTTATTTGGAATATTTCTGAAGTAATATCATATATAGTCGACTAATAACATGGTGATTACTGGCTTGGTGGACCCGCCGAGACAAAAATGAGATAGAAACCCTCTTTTAGGGAAACACTCAGTCTCCGGAGGACTGTAATACCACTGAATGTCCGGTATGTGGTATACGATCAGTGAAAAGTTAAAATGCTGACATATGTTAAAAAACACGGAACAGGATGTATTCGAATATATGCACCAGGAGTTCACAAGGCAATTAAAAATAATGTGATATGTTTCGAAACGACCGTGTATAATTAGCATGCAAATATGAATATATAGTAACTGTTATAGGATGGGAAACGGTGTTTGTTTTAAATGTTAATAAAAGAATGTGAAGTCTTAAACGCACCTTATCTTGTTGGCACATTGGTTAGAAATAATGATGAGTATCATGGCGAGGTATGCTGTATAGACCAATGAAATTACAGTTTTAGAGTACATGTTAAGATTTAAACTAAAATAACCTTAGGCTTAGTTTAAAAACAAATAATGTTTCAGGTAGAACGATCGCCGGAATTATTGATATCATAGTTGATGATTTTAAGTTTGGGCTTTTTATGTTGTTCTGATCGAATTTAACCGTACACAAAACAAGCCCGCTTTTGAATAATATTATGAACAGACTGACATTAAGAAAGCCAACTTGTTACCTAGTGTTCTTCTGTCCACCGGAAAGATAATCTGGATCAATGCTTGGCACGACCGGTTCCAGATAATTTCATTTATGTTGCTTCATCAGACCCGGAAAACTAAATGTCCTTTCAAGAATGCCACAAGAATTGGTCAGCCTGTCCGCCATTCATACCAGATTAGACGCGAAGATTAACTGGTCAAGTCTAAATACGGTTATATAATGTGGCATTTCTTTGCAGAGAGTCTGTGTCTTATGTGTGAAAAAATGGGATAAATAACTGTTGGTTTTTACAAGTTCTAGGTACGATCTTTTCACTTCTATCTATTTAATATCATTAGACTCGTCACCTTTTTATTGCATTCTTTGTACTCAGACCTTACCAAATTGATTATTCTCTTGACAAATTAACCAATCCTATTATTCAGAAAATGGAAAACAAAATAATATAACAGACCAATTTGTTTTGCCTCAATGCAGCCATTATGCACCAAACAACGTAAATACAGGTTATTTCACGTCGCTGACAACTTCCGAAAACCTGAAACATTTACATAAAACAAAATATTTGCGGGTATTTTTTTAAGGTTATACTTAAATTGAGAAGTTTCGAATGTGCCCGCTCCTGCTTTCAAACGAAATGGATCAGTTTCGCCAAACTCGCTCCAAAATCCGACGAAAACACAAAACGACTAATGTGGTTTTACTGAATTTAATCGGGACCAGTCAAAACTGATTCTCATGGCATTTATATTTTCATTCTAAAAAGAACCACCAATCAAATCTACATTATTTGCCTTTGTACACACTCTGTTCTCATACACTCACTTTTATCTTGAACAAGTATAATATAATAAAACTGGGTGGAAAAACTCTAGAATTACACAAGAGTTCTAGTATTTACTAAAGTCTCACAAAACAATTTGATTTGAAATAGAAAGCTGCAAACGTGTTAGTGACCAGACAAACTGAGTACAGGTTGTTTTTGGGTTTTAATTGAACTACAATTGACATGGTGTTTGCAAGAACATTCCTATTTCCGTATACTAAGATTTGGCATGATCATCATTATTGTCGGAAAGTGCGTTGCTTCAATGAAATGTCTTTGACCTTCAAATCAGTTGTAGGAAATATACAAAACCCGTGCCAATTACCGTCACACTCAGCACTCGCTGATTGGACATGCGACGCTCATTGATACACCGGTCAAACAGCGCTACTAATGTTTTCTTAACAACCATTCATTTTCTCAAGAAATCGTTTTGAAACAAATAAAGTCACGAAGAGGAAATTTGCAGATATCGAATAACTCCGACGAAATGTCCCCAATTTCCTCCGTTTTCGCATATCTTGCCAAATCATACACTTTGTTTGCCCAAGGTATGGTCAAGTTACAGCCAAGGCACGATAATAAGGATTGGCCAGGAGTGGCCAGTAGAAGCCAGCTGACGTATGTATTTCTTAATAACCATTTTACTTTTTATTCCAACAGAGATAGCAGTTTTACTTAAACTGTGTTTCTAAAAAAACATTGAAAGCAAAACAATGTTACCACGTTAAAAGGAAAAAAGGACTGTATAGGACACTTTAATTGAGGACATATACTTGTGTTTGTTCAATACTTTGAGAAATAACCAAAAAGCATTGTAAGACGCCGTTGGGCAATGTGTCCAGAAGGGAGCGAGCGTAACGGGGGGTTTTCGTGGAGAGCTCGGAGCGCATTCCGCTCTTCCAGAAAGACCAAGCAAGTGCTGGTAACGCTGGCGTAAGTTCTTGTCAACATTAGTGGCTATGTGCTCAAGGAGAGATATGTTTATCATTACATTTTTATTCTTAATATGTTTAATATATCTTTGTTTAAAGTAATCTACCTTTGTTCTAAATAACCAATAAATAATTCCATGTTGTTGAATTAAATCAAACACACACACACACGCACGCGCACGCGCACGCACACGCACACGCGCGCGCGCACACGCACACACACACACACACACACACACACACACACACACGTACACACACGCATACACGCACACACTCATACACGCACACATTCATACACACACATACACTTACACAGAATACACCAACAAAACATTAAACAAACAAACATTTCGAAGTGGGTCTGATTCGAAGTTCTGATCTGGTTAGAATGGCACTTAACGATGACATTATGCTGGATTCACGGTTGCTTTGAGAAATACATAAACACAAGAAACTTAAGTATCGTTAGCAAATAAAACTCAGCTTCTTTTAGTATCCTTTTCAAGAATTTAGGACTTACTGAAAGGGGAGAAGACGTGTAGTCAAGGTAATAAAGGCGATGCTTTGAATGAACGGCTCAGAAAACACACAGCCTCTAATATCAAATGTCAATAAGACTTGCATTTCGTTGGAAATAGCAACGGAGTAAGAACTATATTTGATTCATTAACATCAACGCTTCATGTACACCTTTCGATAAAATGTCTGTTATTAAAAAGATAAAATTAAGACTTTTCTCCAGAGCCTTCAACTCATACGTCTCCAGTTTCTATTTGCTGAATTACTCTACAGTTTTTTATCAAATTTGGTCCTTAATAATAAAACTTGTGTATGTAAGTTAACATAAATATATACATATTCTACCTTTAAAAACAACATTCACATCTCCGATCACATAACACACTTACCATTTGTTTCTGTTTAAGAAACAGCTATGGGATAATATAACTGACATTGTACATTGGGACCGGCTACTGTGCTCGACTCCTCGACTTATTTAGGTTTCGATACAGCGTCGGTATATTTTATATGAAAATAAAAGAAACAATGTTTGACCTCGAGGGAGTTTTACTGTATTATTAATGGTGCATCTGTTTGTGCTCTTGTGTTTCCGTCATTAAATGTTATAATCAGTTTAAACAAGACCACATGCCGCTGGGTTTATTTCTGCATGTTTCATTATTCGTAAGAGAAAACGTTTAATACGATTGCAATGTCAAACATTATAGAGAAATCTATATATTGTTTTTTCGTCTTATTGTTACTGTCAAAGTCGATGTCCTTTTCAGTTTTATGGAATCTTCCCCACTGTTAGACATAACTAGCACACTGTTTACCACTGTATTCATTATACGAAGCAAAAGGCTGACGTAGGTTCCTGAACATTGCAATACATCATGACATTGGCGCTGTAAATGCGTTTTGAATGAAGTCATTAGCATAACGTTTCGGGAAATAGGGCCCTGCGTTCGGTTAATTAGTGGAAGATAACTTTAGAACATTTAGGATGTTTTCTCTAATTATTTGCAAATTAAAAAATAGCTGAGAATAAATTGTATGTTGATGCTTTTGCTTAACAAGCGTTTTCCACCGAGTAGAGGATGTGGGCTTTTTGAAGGAGCAATAAATTACAAAAATAAATAAATGATTTTTTGGTGATGTTGAATAGTTACTGGAGGTCAGGGCCAGTTGGTGGTAGATCATATAAGTTAAGCATACATTGTTGTGAATACAAAACGAAAGCAATTGACTTAATATAAGGCCATCAAATATAATGAGGAAGCATTTGGGGGAATGTTTCATCCTGAAATATCTCTTCAATATCGTTATAACCCTACCAAAAATACACACTACATCTACACGCTCTCACTGTACATATGATATCGAAAATATCATTATTCGTGTATTCAACATAAGTGAAATGTATTTGTAAACATTCTGACATTTTAAAAATTGATGCTTTAAAATTCATATGATGCGATATGTGTTCGGTCAGTAAACCAAATCAAACAAAAATTACAAGCCCGACTTGCCGTAAGACCAAATATAGACAAGAACGATTTGAATATTGGCACATTTTTAGCATTCTTGTTGTTTACGAGGAGTAAGCCGGGTTTTGTACGCCCGATCTACTGCCCAACAACATATCACAGTAATTTGTGCAAGTAGAAACCTGTTTAAGTGTTGTTGAATGAAAACTTCAAGCTTAAGTTGCGCACTGACTTGGTAGCGGCAGTATTGTAACTTTTGAACTATTGAATACTATTGATGACATTAGCGCACTCTTCATCTTTTTACTTTGTACTTTTTGTATATATTTAACGAAACCATTTGATTTTTTTATCGAGCTTAAGTTCAGATAAAGATGCCAAGCTAGTTGTAATGATATCTGCAGTTGTCATTTCCTTTACAAAAATAATGTCTTTTCCTTATCGCAATTCATTACGTCAGAGTTTAAGCTGGCATGGAATGACCTCTCACGTGTTGTTGGGGGAAATTCTGGTAGAGAGTTCACATCATTATGTATGTAAACACATATTTGAAACTTAACAACAAGGAAGTGCAATTTTCAATATTCAATAATTTTAACCCCTGTTCAATGAATTAAATCAGCAGCTAAGTTTTCTCAACTTTGTTAAGGTGTCTACAGGTTATCTTTGTGTTAGTTTACCCATTTGAATGATTTAATCGGTCAATAGTAATTATTGGATAAATATTGACCAATCAATGAAATGTTCGGCTAACTTTGACCAACCAATGAAATGTTCGGCTAACTTTGACCAACCAATGAAATGTTGGGCTAACTTTGACCAACCAATGAAGTGTTCGGCTAACTTTGACCAACCAATGAAATGTTCGGCTAACTTTGACCACCCAATGAAATGTTCGGCTAACTTTGACCAACCAATGAAATTTCGGCTAACTTTGACTAAAGTATTATCCACTTTTATACAATCGGCTGCAGATAGTTGACACTACTACATGCACCCTGCCTTTCTGTCTTGACGTTTATCCCCACATGCCGCAAACTACGACGAGAAAACTTGCCCGAAATGGCTGTTTCGAGCGAGTTCTTTCTGCACGAAAATCGCAAGGTGTGTGAAAAGACCGCGACAATGTGGCATGCATGGGTATTAAAACACGGCAGTTCCTCTCAATATTAATACAAGACCCTCGCGCTATGGCGTACATGTCTGTGCTTTTTTGTTCACAAAAAACTCGTAGCTAAAGGCGTTACCATATTACAATGGTTTTGTTTTCGGTGTTTATGGTATGGTTTAATATAGACTAATTAATCAACAATCACCAATAATACATAAATACGCCTAGCTCATTGTTCTAAAAGGAATTTGAACGCAAAACATGATTACCTTAAATACGAATTATCTTATGGAGTTGGGGGAAATCCCTCGTTCACAATTTGTATCATTAAATGTTTTAGTTACATTTACCATTAAAATCGAAGAATCGGAGTTAAAACGGTGACATTAAACTGTCAAATATGTCTTCTGTTTTCTTCAAGCGTCTGTAAGTTACACAGTGGATAAGATGGTATCATTTTCTTTAGAATTAAAAACAGAATACAATTTACCCACGCCTTATCATGAAAAAAACGATCAAGGACATTGGCATTTTCTTGAGAGATACACTTTTGATAAGCTGACGATCTGGAAATCCAATTTTGTTCGACAATGATTACAACACATAGTACGGTATGAACGGTTAGAAGCAGAAATAGTCCACATTTCATAAGCTAATTTCCTTGTTGACTTGTGATTGTTTGCGTTTCTGAGAGAAAGCATTTTAATCAGTAGAAGTGGTATTTCCACCGTGGAAGGGAAGTAGGTGATTTGTGGAATGCATTTTAAGCTGTCCCCTATCATTGCAAATGTAGCAAATAATAACAATAATGAATTTCGAAAAATCTTTGCGTGCCAACAGTGTCATGCGCAGTTCGGCGATCTATTATCATAATTAGCGTGCGCATTCTGTTCTGACAAGTCTAACAATGCAGAAATGGAACACAGAGACATCTCCTCTTGCGTATTTTACCAACTGGAAGTCTTAGACTAGATGTTTTATACTTTTTGGCGTACAAATGTTTGGATCTGGTCTTTATCTCAAATTGTTAAAATTGTTGTCCTTATGATCTGGATAAAGCTCCTAAAAGGAGCGTATTTTATCTTTACATTTTATCAAACCTTAAATGCCTCATATAGTTAAAGCAACTATGTTTTGCAATTATTACAAGCATGTAGTATGTGATATAACGTAAATAACTTCATAAGAGACGTCGAGTCGAGCTAAGGGTTATTGGACTGCTAGCAATATCAGTTATATGGGTATAATACTTGTTTATATAATTATGTGTATTTTCAGGGGCATGGACTACGGTGCGCCGACGGAACACAAGCGGGCATCCGCCATGCCGTCCCAGGGATCACTCTTCACAATATTTGAGGACGTCCATGTACAAGATAAATCTATTAAGTTATAAACCCACTGCAAATAAGAAAAGTACAATGTGCTGTTCATAAGACTTACAATGGCTTAAATATGATCAATGATTGCTATTTTAAGAATGACTTTTTTAAGTATTGCCGTGTCTGAATTACAAACTTGCAACTACCAAATTGTAAAATATACCTAATGACAACGCTAACATAATGCTTAGAATAACTTATTTCATTTTGGATATATAAGGGTTGGTCTGTTATTGAGTATATTTGCAATATACCACCTTCTGTAATTTATCCCCCAGTTGACGGACGAAGAGCGTGTGTACCTGAATGCAGCGTATCTCGGGGACCTGGGAGTATTGCGGCAGTCAGTAGAGGAGGCGAACGAGTCTTCCCTAAATGTCAACTGTCTCGACTATATGGGCCGCTCCGCCCTCCACCTCGCCATTGATAGCGAGAAGCTTGACGTCATAGAGGTCCTCCTCGATAATCTTAGTTTTAACTGCATTGAGGAGTCCCTGTTACATGCCATCAGCAAGGGAGCCACCAAAATTGTGAAAATCATCTCCGAGCACCCAAACTTTATGGAGGGGGAGGATAGGTTGCGTAGGCTTGGTGTTGGTGAGGCGTTTTTCCGAACTGAGGAGAAAAGCCAATTCTCACCAGACATTACACCATTAATTCTTGCTGCTCATTACAATAATCATGAAATTATTCAAATGTTTCTCTCACGAAATCACAGTATAGAAAAACCTCACCCGATATCGTGTACATGCAATGACTGTGTGACAAAGCAGAATTATGATTCCCTGAAGAGGTCTCGCTCACGGTTGAACGCATACAGGGCACTCGCGAGCCCCGCCTACATGGCCCTCTCCAGCCCAGATCCAATCATGACCACCTTCGAACTGCGACAGGAAATGATGAAGCTAGCGGAGATTGAAAAGGAGTTTAAGGTATGTTTGGTTATATTTTACAAATATCTGATATATACAGTATTATGGATACAGGGGACCTATTAAATCATCATACTAATGCCCTTTAACCCAACCCCTGCTACCACTGACATACAAAAATAGTTATTTGTCAGTAGATTTGTAGTAAGGAATTAGTAAAATAGTTCGATCAATAATAAATTCAAAATGAAATATAAAAATGTGTGTATATATTTGTACCTTCTCGTCTGGCTATATGCTCTGCCAACATTTTTACCATCGGAGTGCCCTTAGTGGTATCTTAGTGCCCTAAATGGTATCTCAGTGCCCCAAATGGTGTCTTAGTGTCCTAAATGGTATCTTAGTGCCCTGAATGGTATCTCAGTGTCCTTAATGGTAGGTATCTTAGTGCCCTAAATGGTATCATAGTGTCCTAAGTGGTGTCTGAGTGCACTAAGTGGTATCTTAGTGCCCTAAGTGGTATCTTAGTGCCCTAAATGGTATCTCAGTGTCCTTACTGGTAGGTATCTTAGTGTCCTAAATGGTATCATAGTGTCCTAAGTGGTGTCTGAGTGCACTAAGTGGTATCTGAGTGCCCTAAGTGGTATCTTAGTGCCCTTAGTGCCCTAAGTGGTATCTTAGTGCCCGTTATTACGGAATGCAAATAGTAGTTCCCCAGTGCAAGAACTTCATACAATTATAAGTATTTGAACGTCAACCATTATATGGAAACGACAGTGGGTTCGGTTTTATTTTCCTCCCGCACAAAACAATGATTAATGGCATTTCAACGTCAAAGTTTTAATTAAGTGGAAGTGTAACTTTAGGACATTTCGGCTTGCAAATGTTTTTTATAAATTACAGAAACCTTTTTTAAATTCCAAGGAGATGTTTCATTCTTGTTTTCGGCGTTAGGTTTTGTTCACAATGTATACTGTTGCACACTGACGGTTTCATTCCTACTGAGGGTTTAGGCATCGTGATGCCACGTATAGTTATTTCAAACTTGAACCGAAATTGACTATACACTGCAAATTCTGATGGTAGACACGGTTTTTATGTTTGGTAAGAATGTAAGCAATGTATAATAGCCTTGTTGTTTGAGTTCAATGTTAAATATTATATTCTTCTTCCATTATGATTTCTTTACCTTGGTGGTAAACTTTGATGGTAAGATAATGAATGAATTCAAACCTTCTTCAACGATAAGCATAATCTGTTCTATGCCTAGGGCTTATCATAAAATTAAAACCAAAGACTGAAAACGGCAAATGAAACTCGTTTTATTCTAAATTAGTCTCCTGAGCACGATGCATATCAAACAAAACTTTTTGAATGGAGACCGCATCTATCAAACTGCGTAGAAATGTTCTACCTATTAAAATCTACCCATCTTTTTATGTCTTATAGATACAGTATATATAGGCAAAATGCAAGTTATTATATGTGTTTGCTTTATATTTAAATACTTGTTTATATTTAAGTTTGGGCTCAATTTTAAAGGCATCTAAAATAATGAATCACTCTCGAAATCGTTTCTTGGGTTGAACTGTGTCCTTTCTAGAATCCATGAGCAGCCCCTTGGTTGGACACCTATACCACTCTAATATAAACTATTCAAATTATTGAGAAGCAAGGTTCTGTTGCAATGTTGTGGTCATTATAGCCCGTACTCTGTTCTTGATGTAATTATTAAGTATTCAGTCGTTCTGATGTAGCACTACTTAAAATAGAGCGCTATCCGCTGCAAAATTGTTTGAGTTGCACTCCCAAGTCAGTGCCACAGTGTTGCACGCCTAACACACCGAGTAGCACGCTTAATCCGGTTCCAGCATGTCATGACAGTGTTGTACACTTAACTCGTTGCTAGAGTGTGCACGTTTAAACCGGTTCTAGCGTATGTTGACAGTGTTACAAGCGCACGTTTGAGCCGGTTCTATCGTTTGAGCCAGTTCTATCGTGTGTTGGCATTGTTTCATGTTTGAGCCAGTTCTATCGTGTGTTGGCATTGTTTCACGTTTGAGCCGGTTCTATCGTGTGTTGGCATTGTTTCACGTTTGAGTCGGTTCTAGCGTGTTGGCAGTGTTTCACGTATGAGCCGGTTCTAGCGTGTGTTGGCAGTGTTTCACGTTTGAGTCGGTTCTAGCGTGTTAGCAGTGTTTCACGTATGAGCCGGTTCTAACGTGTGTTGGCAGTGTTTCACGGTTGAGTCGGTTCTAGCGTGTTGGCAGTGTTTCACGTTTGAGTCGGTTCTAGCGTGTGTTGGCAGTGTTTCACGTTTGAGTCGGTTCTAGCGTGTGTTGGCAGTGTTTCACGTTTGAGTCGGTTCTAGCGTGTGTTGGCATTGTTTCACGTTTGAGTCGGTTCTAGCGTGTGTTGGCAGTGTTCCACGTTTGAGTCGGTTCTAGCGTGTGTTGGCATTGTTTCACGTTTGAGCCTGCGCGAGAGTGTTTTGACAGTGTTGCAAGAGTGTGCTTGAGCAGGTACTAGAGTGTGTTATCAGTGTATAACACAATAGTCGCTGCTAGATTGTGTTAACTCACTCTGAACTCGGTACTAGAATGTATTAACAGTTTTGCGCATAAATCAATGCTATCATCACCGCGCCGGATACGTTCATACGCTGTTTTTGATATTGACTTATGGATCCGCCAACCACGACATTTTATATAGCTGATTACAAATATTATCTTTTATAAATGTCCAGGATTTCGTTTTTCATTTTAGCATGTTGGTAAAACAAAAGATGTCAAATTTGTTTTGTTGACCTGCATTATATTACAATCAAATGCCTACTTATTTCGTTTACTTGATATGAATACACGTTAACATTTCTATAATCTGTTACATGTAGTTTCTTTTTATTGTTATTTATACAGTGTATCTAAAATTCATGTAAATGCTGCATTATTTCGCATGATGAATTTCACCTACGAACATTTACTATAACATCAATTATATGTTTTACAAATACTGCAGGTTAAAGAAAACATCTGGAGCAGATATTGAACATGATATAAAACATCAATGGAGATTCCGACGGTATCGCTGGTGTATTAAATACCTTCGGAAAATTAAAAAAAATCTAGTTGGGTGGGTGAAAACGTTTCCGAAGCTCATCGTTCATAAGTATATGTCTAATAAAGGCAATCCTTTATATTTACAACCGTCCACATGTTAGGAAGATGTTCACTGGATAAACATTCATTTCAGAGTGCATCTCCGTTATTATACCATATCAAAATTCCAACAACGAAAGTTTTGAAATATCTTGTTAACAACAATTACATCCGAAGTATCAATTATACTTTGTCAGAAAATCATAACTGATAAAGAAAGAAAATCAGTTCCTTTATTCAGAACAACAACAAAGCATTCATCAATCCACCATCAGAAGAGAAATGGCACCATTCCCGGTCATTCCCAAAATGGGAAACACCATAATAATAGGAGAAACATACAGACTTGAATTAACAGGAGCACAGTGGACACGTCGCAGCTTTCAGTATAAATTTTTGCTTAAAATAGTACCTAAAAATTAATGTTTTTATAAATATAATTTAAAAACTTGTTCATAGTGTGATTTTTTGTAGTATGAACTATGAAGCAGCATTTATTTTGGGATCGTCAGAAAGTACAACCTCTATTGAATGTTTAAAATGATTTTATAAAATCCATTAAGATCATGATTACAAAAGAAGTAGCTTCTTTGGAATTTAGTTAAAACAAAATATACACACACTTATATGCATTGTTTTTACAGTTTTAATAGAGTGTTTCATTTTCTCAATGAAACACCATCATCTAATTATTACACTCGGGCAGATAATTGAAGCACAAATTGCACTACAAAAATATAGACCTTAATGCTACAGTATTCAGTGTAACGTGTTGAAATGACAGGTAAAACCTTTCCATTATTATTATCCGATTTACGGCACATATAAACAATAACGCAAAATAATATTTTTCTATGATTAGTTTGATCAACCTTGCAGAAACTGAACATATAGTATCGCTAATTGGAAAGTGTTTATGTGAGTACGTGTGTAATGTGTCTGTGAGTGCGTGTACGTGTGTGTACGTGCGTGTACGTGTGTGCACTTAACACACCATCAAAAACGGCACTTAAAAGCAAGAACAAATGCAAAACACAGTAGGTCGTACTCCGGAATGTTAAGATGTATAATTTTCTAGCTAAACCCCTAATTTTATATTTTTTAAAGAATTCAAGAAATGCAATATCACATTGATTATAAAATTCAATGTTCAAAATGATTTTGTTAACGGTTTTCATTCATTGGTAGTAAAGTATGATGGTAAGATAATGAAAGATTTCAAATTCCAAAACGTATTCTTCAAAGATTAACATTATCTGCTATGCCTTGGGCTTATCATTAAACTAAAACCAAAGACTCGTGGTAAAGTGAAATTGTTTTTTCTTAATTAGTCCCAAACAAGATGAATAGCAAACGAAACAATTTGAATACATAACGAGTCAAACTGCTGAGAACATTTCCAACCTATAGCCACAGAAAACTTGGGCGACTGCATGTAATATTTAATATGATGATCATTTAATGTACAACAAGTTTATTACTGGGCTTGGCTGCAATATTATGTAGATCCGTTTGAATCGACCTGTCTGACACTCTATGGCTGAAGAAAGTTATTATAAATGTACAAACGATACAGGAGATTCGTTAAAAGAATGTTTATTATATCGCTGTTTTGTTTCATACCGTACACCTTTATTTTGTTATGACATCATAGATGTGCATAAGCAGTAAGGAACGAATATATTAGGACAAACGGTTTGTGGCATGTACCTGTAGTTCCATAATAGTATTACTTAGGTCTAAAATTCCAGCTGATAATGCACTATTGTTCATGGTGAGTTCCACATACGAGCACTTACAATAACAGCAATAATTCGATTTACAAATAGTGAATGTTAAAGAAAACATCTGGAGCAGATATTGAACATGATATAAAAATATCAATGGAAATCCCGACGGTATTTTGCCAATGTGTTAAATACCTTGGAAAAAATAAACATTACTAGCTGGCTGGGTTAATTATTGTATGATTTACTGAACTCATTTCAGGAATATTCCATAGTTGGGAGTGTAATATAGATGTATCCCGACCGAAGTGCAAGATATTTTACGAAAACTAGGTTACAGAGTTTCCGTAAAAATCCGAAACGATGGTTTGGATTTATTTTTTTCTACGACGGTCCATGATAGATGTTCTTCTCCCACCTAGTTTCCAGGGGAATGAAATATTTTTTTGCTGAACTCTTGACACGTTTGCAGCTTCGTGCGTAGAAATTAATGTCTAAAAGCTCGTCTTGGAAGAACCAAAATCAGTTCAAGTTTCCTAACATGAACAATTCTATAGATCACAGAAAATAAAGAATTTACATCACCGATATAGCTTTGCTGTTTGTCCGATTAAAATAAAACTATTTGTTAGTTGTTAGCTGTTAACACATTAAGTCTCTGTTTTTTTTCAGTTATGTTATTCAATAAACAGTACCCTATAATAGTTTATAATATTCAATCGGTAACGAGCTTTGAATAACAAGGCGTAATGCCTTACATTTAGAGATGATTAATGACGAAAGACGCCCCGTTATGCTGCGTTAAGATAGAATGAACGACATAATTGAACTACAGAGACCGAAATGTACTTAACGAGGACCAACAGCAAACAAACATATAGGTAACGTGTGCTGAAGCATTTGACAGTAATGAAACGTATCTTGAACGTGGCTCTAAAACCAGGTCTTTTGGTATAAAAATAATTTACTATCTAGAAATAATAACCCAATTGGAAAAAACAAGTGTAAACTAGTTGTATAATGCTATTGGATATTGTTGAAGGCAATACTCTTACTATACTACCACAAATCATTCACACTGAAAAATAGACAAAATATTCTATTTCAGGAAGCACTCAGAATCTAACTTGCGAGCTATTTGTTAGGAATAACAACATAATTATTCATTTATTTAAAAGTGCATACAAAATACAAAAGAAAGGCGAACAATACACATTTAAAGTATGAAAAAGTAATGAAATCGTTATCAATTTATTACTTCAAAAGCTTCGCACCAGGCAGCCTGATGTTTCCTGGCGTATGCATGATCTCGTACAGATACAAACATCAGGGAAGATGTGTGAAAGAATGTGAAAGAAAGCGTGGTGTGGCAATCAAACAGGACAATACAATGTATCACACACTGATAAAAATTGATACGATACTATACATCAACATTAAAATAAAGCGTTCCACCGCCTTCGTCAAATGTTCACTCATTTCTTGCACATGTACTTTAGTATCATTTCATAAAATTCCCAGCATTGTTTAAAAAAATGATTGTAAACCTCGCTTTAGAAATATGAGTATCTTTTGTTTTTTGTCTTTTTTCCCTTTTTTTTTGGGGGGGGGGGGGGGGGGGGTGCAGGTCTTTAAAACATTCTTATGATAGGACAATATTGCAATATTTCAATTGCCAGAGCAACTATAAAATAACATAATTTCTTTAGTGAATGGAAATTCACGTCTGCCTGACTTACTTCAGATATATGTTTAATATATCCTACACATGTATACCATATTACATAGTGCACGACCTTTACCCCTTCTGAATGCTCTTCATCCATTCCTTTCATTGAGCTCACGACTCAGCCCGCTGTAAAATTGTTTGAACTTTGCCAGAAGCTGGTGGACCGTTTATATGCCTTTCTTCATTATATTTGTTCATATCCCTAAGAGATATACACAGTAATTTACTGTCCATAGAGAATACATCAGTCTGGCTGGAAAGTGTTTGAACTTTGCCACACATTTTACTCTTATCTTTAACAACACTCTACCTTCAAAAAGGGGGATTAACTTTGCACGTGAGCTATCCGTACACTATGGACTTTGCTCCGAGCGAATGGTCCCTGACAAGTGTGACCAGTTTGTTAATCCCCATCTCTCTTACATGTATATATTATTTATTTTTTTGGTGAGAGCACGCCAAAACGCTTGTGGATAAATGAAGGCCCTTCGCATTCAACCTTGTGTCCATTTTGTGCATAATCTCATTTATTACCTTTATTTCTTCCAGAGTGAATACCTGAGTCTTGTCGAGAAGTGTATGAACTTTGCCTGCGAACTGATGGACTTGTGCCGGGGCACACAGGAAGTGGAAGCCGTGCTCAGCGAGGGCAGTGACGCTTCCTCCGACAATGGCAAGAGGGACCCACTTGCAAGGCTCAAGATGGCCATCAGATATCAGGAGAAAAAGGTATGTACTATTGGTATAATCGTCTTTGCTGTTCTGGTTTGAACATGTTCAATCATCAAACGTGTTCTACTCTTGGAGTCGTTTTTGTGTGTATTGCCTTGCAAAAAGTAATGTTTTCTTTTAAGTTCGAATGTTGTGTTCATAAACGGCAAAATCAAGGTTTTAATACGATTCTCAAGTTAAATCCAAAATGTTTTGATGAATCGAGTTGGAACACGAGCTTTGCATAAGTAATTTTTTTTTCTAATCAGGGTTATCCTAAGGGCTACAATAGATCTTTTATCTGTTTTACATTTTAGAATAAAAAAAATCATTTTGAAAATGAATGATTACGTTGCCATGGAATAATCCACATATTAATTTAAAAAAAAAAATAAGGACTTAGGCTGATTTCAGAATCTATCCAATTACTCCAATTGATACAAATTTAAACACAAATCGTATGCTGTCTGCTCCTGCTATTTTAAAGTTTGGTTTATAACATTATTGTTTAACTATGGTCATACAAGGTACAGAAACATCATACGTACAGCTACCAATTCCTGCTTATTCATGCGGATTATCCTTATTGGGTGTCGTCTGCTGATTTGTTTTTCTTTTGTTATGAGATATATCTGATAGTTGAAGTGGGCATTATCAGTGCTTACACTTATGTCAATCTCTCCTGTCAAGCGGGCTAGTTCTGTTATTCCAAAACTGCAAGATGAGGTTTTCTGATATAGCCAGAGATTCGCAATCTCTCAATTTTTGTCAACTTTTGTTGTGAACGTTATCTTTTATGTGATGTCTTGGAAATGGATTGCTCGTTGATAAAAGAGTATAGTTATCAGCGTAAATAATTGGAAATCTAACTGTATTTTCATAGGAAAGTATCCTGTCAGCTTTTTGATACCTTGGGGTTCTTGATTGAATCAATTGATAAAGTAATTTTCATCTATTTTCTTGTAACGTTTATTAATATCCATTATGCATATATGCGTTTTGTCGCATATTAATCATGACGCAAATCGCAGCTGTGCGGATATAGTCGGAGTTTAAAAATCCGTAAACTAACGGAAATGCCTGGAGAAAATATCAATTAAATTGAGTTATGGGGCTTGACTTGAGTGGTAGGCCGATTAATAAAGTCTGCAATAACTTGAAGGACCATCGATTCCTTCGACGCGTTTTAAATCTATAAATCATAGGGCATTTAGCAAACGCGATGAAGTGGAATTCTGCTCGAAGATTTTAGATTTTTTATTTAATTTTCTGCTGTCCCATTTCTTGAGATGGAAATGGATTTGTCGTTTACAAACAGGCGATGGAGTGCTCGCTCATTGATTGCGTCGGCGTTGCTTTGATTGCATGTGCGTGTTTTCCAGAAGGGAACACAAAAGTCTGCGTGACCAACGCAATGTATGAATCAGCCCATGATAACTGTAATGGTTATGAACAAATGCCTGCGTAGTTATCAGTAAAGAAAATATAAGCCCTAACTATTATATATTGCCAAATTATACCACCTAAAACACGACCAAGCAGCAGACCAAGGAAAAGGGTGCATATATAATGCCAGGACGTCTCTGGAACTCTCCGTATGCGGTTTATGGTATAATTTCATAATAAACGTTTATGAGAACGTATATCAATCCTCCTCAAAATATCCCTGAAGTTTCCCCCATGGAGTCCTCTGCTTACGGACGCAATACTTCTCGTGACAAATTCCATGACATTTTCACACATTAGTTGAAGCAATACTAGAACATCGCATGCCACTTAGACAATCAAAGCGGTCCTCTGGGTTTCACTTGGATTTGAAACGTCTACATGGCAGCCATGACATCTATCGGTCACCGTGTGGCACGTTAACATTTATCTTTAGAACGCATTTTTCATAAATGAAATGAGACTCATGTTTGGCCATGAAACCTTAATCAATGACAACAACTAACAATCGCGTCAATATTTGTTTCACAATTAATATTGTCATGATAGCCTTTATAACAGAATGACTCAAACTAATAAGTATCCCCCAAAATACACTAATATTTTCATTAAAAGACACTTGTTTAATATATCTTTTAACATTATATCCAAGCAAACGTGAAACATGTTTTATGTATTTGATATTCATATTTCGAAGCTGATGTGTTTCAGAAAAAATAATAAATACATTTAACAAATAACTAATGTGTGTATGAGCAAGACGTCAATATTGTTAAATGTATGTATAAGAAAGAGGTAAATTGTTCAATGTATGTATAAGAAAGAGGTTAATTGTTCAATGTATGTATAAGAAAGAGGTAAATTGTTCAATGTATGTATAAGAAAGAGGTTAACTGTTCAATGTATGTATAAGAAAGAGGTTAATTGTTCAATGTATGTATAAGAAAGAGGTTAATTGTTCAATGTATGTATAAGAAAGAGGTAAATTGTTCAATGTATGTATAAGAAAGAGGTTAACTGTTCAATGTATGTATAAGAAAGAGGTTAGCTGTTCAATGAATGTATAAGAAAGAGGTAAACTGTTAAATGTATGTATAAGAAAGAGGTTAACTGTTCAATGTATGTATAAGAAAGAGGTAAACTGTTAAATGTATTTATAAGAAAGAGGTTAACTGTTAAATTATTGCGCTCAGGAAAAACAAAGACAAATGTAAAATACAAATTTAATTTGGCCGAAATAATGGGCTGCTAGATTGGAAATGAAATTAACATAGATATAAAGCTTTGTCAAAAGCAGCCAAAAATCCTCCATGCAAGGAATACACCACAACAGAAAGCATAATAAAGTGAAAAAAACAGAATATAATATTCAATATCCTTAAATAATAAATGGGAAGAAAAGGGGTACTATGTAAGCAAAGATAAAAATGAGAACTTGTCCGACAAAAAGAAATAAAAGAATCGGGCGGGAGGGAGGGAGAAAACACACGTCCGAACCGGATTAAAACTAGAGAACAACAGAGAATGGCGCCAAAATAAAGAAGGGCGGACAATTAAACATTCGGCGCTGAGAAAGAGTTCCCTCCCTTGATAATTATTAAATTTTCTCAAAATTAGTTAAATGCATAAATAAAAAAAAAGGTTAACTGTGAAATGTATGTATAAGAAAGAGGTTAACTGTTAATGTATTTATAAGAAAGAGGTTAAATGTGAAATGTATGTTTGTTTGAGAAAGAGGTTAGTAGTTTAATGTATTTTTACGTAAAATGTGCATCCTATTACTTTAGATATAAGCTCAGGGTTATTTATTATGTGTACACGTAGAATCAATATGTTTGTTATACATTCCAGTTCGTTGCTCACCCGAACTGTCAGCAGCACATGACGAGTATCTGGTACGGGTCTGAGATGGGCTTCCTGCAGTCGTTCAACTGGATGCGGGAGTCCATCTACGCCGTCCTCTTCCTACCAGCCATTCCGTTCCTTTGTGCCGTCTATGTCATGTTCCCAAACTCCAAAGTAAGGAGATCTAAGGTTATTATAAGTTATTTTATCTCGAAATATTTCTTACTCTATTTGTTATTAATTATTTATAATATGTCATCAACATCAACATAAGCCTTACTTTTACAAGTATTGGATTCGTTCAAGTATAATCATTATTTGTTAATCATATATGACAATTTATATTTTCATGATGAATCCAAAGCCTTATTGTGATTCAAGATATTTACCACCTGATAAAATATTTAAATCCAGCCATGTGCGTTTACCGTAACTATTTCCATACATCTTTAAAAATGACATTATATGTATGAAATTTAACAAACACTATTCCCATTTGCCGCCTAGTTGGGATCCATCATGCGGTGCCCTGTGACGAAGTTTTTCACGCACACGACGTCACATCTGTGTTTCCTGGTGCTGCTCGCCGTGGCCACATTCCGCGTCTCCGAGGGTCACGTGTTCCTGCGATCCACCGCCGACCTTGACGACCCGTCAACCGCGCACCTTCCCAGGTAACCCATTATCCACGTATACTTGCCATTTGTTATGTGACTTACAATGCAAAGCAAGAAACGCTAGATGAGAGAACTTTGTTGATACCAAACCCCAACACGGTTTTAAATAAGTAACGTGAGGTAATGCATGAAGTTCGGCATTTGTGCTTGCGTACCAGCGTTGGTTTTTTTACGTTTAAAAAAGTAGTATTAGAAATATGAAGATTTTACCTTTATATGACCTACTCGTTTCATTTTTTCCTAAATGTTCTCTATTGCTTTTATATTGATAAACCATTACAATTTCAGGGAAGAGAAGATAGACAGTTTATTAAAAGAGACTCTCAGACCAGCAAGCACCTTACTGACACATGTACAAATTTGTATAGTATTTTGGATATTAGGTAAGATTCGTTGTATGTTTATTAGGTAAAATAGGGCAACACTAATGCCGTTATACTTTTAACAACATACACATACTACATTTGCGATACGTTAATTGTTATTAATCGTTCTTGTACTCATAACGGATTGAATGAAAATGCCGGCAAAATCAAAAGAAGCTTAATCAATATCAAAGATAACGTTTTAGAACTTGAATATCGCAGTAATGAGGAAAGGTCAACAGCTACGGAAATAAACGAAGGTTCAATGGTGGAATTCTAGCCAGAATCGAATTGTTCGATTAAGTTTACATCATTCAGCGTTTAACCTGTTAATGAAAGGTAATTGAAATACATTTTCATATACGCATGGAATTCTTGATAGTTTTATATTTCCGTAGCAATTGTTTCATGATAAATATTATAGAAATATATTATTTTTTTTTACACAAAAGTGGATTGCAGTTGATCAAAATAGTGCGTGTCGTTAAATGTGATCATAACATCGCTTGTCATTTATTCCTTTTCTGTCCTTCATGACTTCATAATATTTCTTAACAATGTAAGTTGAAATCAGAGTCAACTAATTGTGTTTGTCTGCTTTGATACTATCGTGTGTCTTGTCTGTTTCCGCGACTTAAATGGCCTCAAAGGCTCCAGTAGAAATGTGGTGTGATTGAGCAATATCCGTATGTTGGACTTGCAGCATGGTTTGAGTTGAGATATCTGTCATAGGTTATATTCCGAGAAGCTATTTTCTTCATCGATCAAAGTATTAGCTGTTTTATTCACTGGCACATGACTGCAGTGAGATTGGCATTTCAATTCAGATATTTCTCATAAAAAACACATTTATACTCGGTTTTGCAATAAATGTTGAAAGTCCTTACATATAAGGTTGTGTTATCTTCTCAAGTAAATTCTATGCAAGGTAATAAACACTTTTTGCATTAATGTTGACATATGCATTTCTCGTTGGTTTAATTAAAATCTGCACCGTTCCTTAAAATAAACGATGCAGAAAGAAGCTTGAACAGGTTGAAGTCTTTGACGTGATTCTGAAAAATCTCTCCATTTTTTAACGCAGTTCCAGCACAGTATATTTATTTTAATAAGTTAACATGTGACCTCGTAATAAGGTCGTTCAATTGCATTTATTCACATTTCAATTCGTATTAACAACCAATTTAATTAGGGTTTCGCGCGTTGGGTGGTGCCAGTGGTTCCCATCTCATCGTATTAGTTTTTCCATTGCTGCTCTACTACAGATGTATCTGATAACTTTAGTTTGCCTATCAGGTTAATGTAAGCGATAGATGCTTCATTGGTTAAGTATTATCCGTATATATGGCCTATCAGGTTAAATAACCGGTAGATGTTTCATTGAGTATGCCTTATTCGTATATTTGGCCTATCTAACCGGTAGATGTTTCATTAATTATAACTTATTCGTATATTTGGCCTATATAACCGGTAGATGTTTCACCGATTATGCCTCATTCGTATATTTTGCCTAATAGGTTCAATAACCGGTAGATGTTTTATTAAGCATGCCTTATTCGTATATATGGCCCAACAGGTTCAATAACCGGTAGATGTTTCATTAAGCATGCCTTATTCGTATATATGGCCCAACAGGTTCAATAACTGGTAGATGTTTCATTGAGTATGCCTTATTCGTATATTCGGCCCAACAGGTTAAATAACCGGTAGATGTTTCATTGATTATGCCTTATTCGTATATTCGGCCCAACAGGTTAAATAACCGGTAGATGTTTCATCGATTATGCCTTATACGTATATTTGGCCTATCTAACCGTTAGATGTTTCATCGATTATGCCTTATTCGTATATTTGGCCTATCTAACCGGTAGATGTTTCATCGATTATGCCTTATTCGTATATTTGGCCTATCTAACCGGTAGATGTTTCATCGATTATGCCTTTTTCTATTATTTGGCCTGTCTAAACGTTAGATGTTTCATCGATTATGCCTTATTCGTATATTTGGCCTATCTAACCGGTAGATGTTTCATCGATTATGCCTTATTCGTATATTTGGCCTATCTAACCGGTAGATGTTTCATCGATTATGCCTTATTCGTATATTTGGCCTATCTAACCGGTAGATGTTTCATCGATTATGCCTTTTTCTATTATTTGGCCTGTCTAAACGTTAGATGTTTCATCGATTATGCCTTATTCGTATATTTGGCCTATCTAACCGGTAGATGTTTCATCGATTATGCCTTATTCGTATATTTGGCCTATCTAACCGTTAGATGTTTCATCGATTATGCCTTTTTCGTATATTTGGCCTATCTAACCGGTAGATGTTTCATCGATTATGCCTTATTCGTATATTTGGCCTATCTAACCGGTAGATGTTTCATCGATTATGCCTTTTTCGTATATTTGGCCTGTCTAAACGTTAGATGTTTCATCGATTACTAAGTATGCCTTTTTCGTATATTTGGCCTATATAACCGTTAGATGTTTCATCGATTATGCCTTATTCGTATATTTGGCCTGTCTAAAGGTTAGATATTTCATTGTTTAAGTCTTATCAATATACTTGGCCTATCTAACCGTTAGATGTTTCATTGATTATAGCCTAGCCGTATTACACAAACTTCATACTCATATAAAGTAGTGTACGTAAAAATGTTTATTGTACTGTTAGACATACTTCCAAAAAAATGGTTGTATAGAAACATTTCTCTCAGTGTATATTTGTTTTTCTGTAGGTTTATTGTGGATAGAGTGTAAGCAAATCTACTGCTCAGGGGGTCTGTCCTATTTCACAAACTACTACAATTTTATGGACTACAGTGTGCTATCGATGTATTTAGCATCGTATGTGCTCAGGTTCTTCACAGAATACATGATCACGGAGGCGGACAAGTGAGTTGTCTGTTAGAAATAAGTGTTTTTGGTGTATTTGTATATTTATCTTGTCAAATTTTAAGCGCTTTGTATGGATCTGGCTCACCGCAGTTGTATTTTCAATTTTGTATTTTCATATAAGCATGAAGTGTTTTCTTTTGTTTAATTTAAAACTAAAATTAATATAATTATAAGTCACTAAAAGATTTTTACTCAATTTCGCGCATCCTATATTTATTTATTTAAAAACGTAGCAATCACTTTCCTTTTAAATTGTAGATACTTCCAAGGGACAAAGCGGGCTCGTGAGCTGCTGGTCGAGGGTGGGGAGCAGGGCAACTACACGCATTTCAACCTGCTCTTGGAGGAGATTCGAGATCCTGCCAACCATCCCAGAAACTACTTCATGGAAGCATGTACGTACTGACTTGCTTTTTTATACACATCAAAGTAAGTGCGGGATTTTGATAACTAAACTTTATGTTCTTTAATTTTGTATATCAAATGTTGGGTCTAAGCAAATGTGTCACTCCCGATTTGACGGTATATTAATAATATTGTTAAGTGCGTTTCAACCAAGCTCTTTTTATAAAGCAACTAGGAATCACTACAAAACGAGGAGTGAATTTAAGTTGAGGTTTTGCATTTTTGAACAGCTCGATTCAAGTGGAAGATGGACGATCCTGAAATTGTGTCTGATGTGCTATTCGCCATCGCCAACGTGATAAGCTTTGCCCGAACTACCTACCTCATGCCCGCCTTTGAAGTGCTCGGCCCGCTTCAAATCTCCCTCGGCAGAATGATCGGGGACATCACCAGATTCCTCGTCCTCTTTATTCTTGTAAGGGATGCTTACGTTTTAACATCTCATGTTAAGATGCATTTATTTTGAGCGTCATCATTGTTCAAAATCAATGGTCTTTAAAATAGCATTAGGTCTTTATAACGTAAGTTAAACTTTCTATATGTTTTACTCGTTTTTTCAATACACGCGGGAGTTTCTCGTTGGCAGACAGTTACTAGACTGTTTAGATGAAAAAAGTCCCGAATATGTATCTCTATGTACAAGTGTTGATTTCGTTACAGTGTCTGATTATATACTATGTCTTTCTCTATGTACACGTGTTGTTTTCGTTCATGATTGACCTACACAACCTGTTTTAATGCTATTTTTTCTCTATTAACAGGTGTTGTTTTCATTCATGGTTGGCCTACACAACCTGTACTGGTACTACGGCACCCAGCGCATAGAGATGACCATGAACGGGCAGACCATGTTCGTCTACGCTGCAGAGGCATTCCAAGGGTATTACGTCTGTTTACATTTGTATCTGTTTTCTGGTTATATACAGTATTTAAATTCTGACTTATTCGTAATTATTTTACACATTAATGGAACATTACCTCTGTCGTCCTAAGGGTAACTGTTGACTTGTTTTTTTTGTTTACCATAAAACAATTCAATAATTTAAATACTTTGAAATATGTTTTCCAACGATACTCATTTGTGTAACCCCAAGTTATACTTTCATTTGATAATATCATATCTAGCAAAACCAAGTCTAAATATGGAGTTATTGACACCCCTGGGTAAAATACTCTTTAAACATCCTTAGGCATGAGTAACATGACACTATATTTCATTGACACTGGTCTTGTAATTGTACAAAGTTGGTAATTGTGGTTCGGTCTTTTTTTTCAGGTTGAAACAAACGTTTTATAGCCTGTTTTGGTCAATATTTGGTCAAGTCAGCATATCGGACATCAACGTTAAACACCCGGGGCCAGGAGGAGGTCAGTCTAGTTGTAGTTTTTTCTTTCTTTTTAAAATATGTCTTTTCTAATTACTGTTGTTATTTATTTTACAAAAAAATGCTTTCTACAGTTTTAAATACAAAGGTAAATATAAAATATGCCTTTCTTCTTTGAACTTATTGGTGAGTTGTTGACAAAACCTAGTGGTTATTTTCTTTTAATTGTCAATTTCTAACATGGTGTAGAACAAAGGTTTCGTTTTATGCAGCCGCATTCAACTATTATCTGGTCAATGCAACCTTTAAGTTGTCTAGTGTACAATAATGTGATATTTCATGCCTTAAGGCGTTTTATATGTAGATCGTATACCGAATAAAATATTGCAAACGCGTTGTTTAGACTTCAAATATTGAAGAGTAAGACGTTTCACTTCCGATTTCAGTTGATATATACAAAACCATACAGCCTGCAATAACTTCTAGTGTATTATCAGTCATTTGTTCTACATATAAGTAATCAGCAAGCAGTACTCTTTCGAACGTTCCAAACTTATTTTGGGTCAGCATACATCAGAATTGAACATAACGGACAACTGTACTGTAAAACGAAAATCTTATTTGACCATACTTTAACAGAATGCAACCTTTAA
>NC_069123.1:61880099-61967293 GCF_026914265.1 Mya arenaria
ACTTAAATGCTTTATGATTATGAAAGAAAACCCATATAATTCACCCAATCCTAACCGAATAAACGCCTTGTGGTTAAGGAACATCATCACCGCACAAATGTCGTCATTGCTGAAAATTATAGTGTAATAGCCTGGTGACATTTATATTCGGCTTCTTTTAAGGCAACCCGACTATTCTCGTTGAAAGGAGTTGAATTTACCCATGTTTGCAAGACATAGGTGTTGTTTGGAGTGAAACGCTTTTTTCGAAGGAAATTCCAAAGTGTGATTTGAAACAGCATAAATGTTTCGTGAATAATATAATATGTGTAACAAAGTGTTAGAGAAAACTGACTTTTGGGGGTTATTGAATGCTTCTCAAGGCAAACTTGACAATTCTATAATTCAAGGAACTAAGCAGACACTATAATTACATACTGTCTTTATGGACTATGCTTATAAAACAAATAGCTGTATGACAAACTGCATTGACCATGCCGAAGGAGACAAACAAATGAAATTTGTGACATAGATACACGTATGCAACTTTAATTCGCCCCAACATGACGTGCTTAACAACCACCGCCTTCTGGTGTACTGCAATTGGAGTTTCCCTCCTGTTTTTCTCATGGCTAGCCCCGTTCTGGCTTTCCCACCATGAAGGACGTGTCGCAAACCATTACCAAGGCCTTTGGTACAGGGCTATTTGCAAACAACTTTCATGTGACTTTGGTCAGGTCATCATGAATAACGACAACATTCCGCTCATAGGACCAACATGGAATGGTAAGTATCGTTATTTCTAACAGCACATTGATTCAGTCCTTTACATGTCGGTCTACCTTCATGTTTACCCACTTATTGAATGTTTTGAACAGTTGATCTTATGACTTGCCCTTGAATACTGGAGAAAATACCTATGAACTTTAAAGTTTGAATGAAACTACTTTCCGATATTAAAAGAAATATTTTGATAGGGATCATGCTGATATATTACTTAGTAAAAAACACATTCTCAAAAAGGCCGCGGTATTTGAGAAAAGCATTGACTGCCGACACTCAAACAAGAGTGATTCGTCCATTAAAATATGCTTAATGTAAAAAGAAAAATACCTGACACCATGTGTGTCCTTTTGATATTTTATGTTGGAACCTCTCCATATCTATTTCGATGTAAATATTTGACAATCAATCAATCAATCACAATGCCGAAGCACGAAATATCACACACATACTTCGTCCGCAATATAGTTGTTGCTGCACATCCATTGATGAGGTAAAAAGTGTCAGTGATTTGGACATTTCAGTTTTGATAAAGTGATACGGAATTAAGTCGGCACCTGCAACACCATAGTTTTCCAACCTCGTATATATTCTCTGAGGAAAACATTATGTTCGAGGTTGCGAGGCACCGGGCTACTAGGAAGCTAGGTTTCATATCCATTTTGGAACATCAGAAAAATTCACATTTTATTATATAATATATAAGTATCGGGGTCATTTCTTTGATTGTGCAACCAAATGATTAGAGAACCTGAAAAATAACAGATTTAGGTTAACATCAAACTTGCTCGTAGTCAAAAACAGCTTTCAAATAAATAGGTTAGCGCTTAGGAATATATCACATGAAAACGTGAAAATGTCTGCATGTCTGCATGTGTTGTAGGCACAATTGTTCTGTGGCAAACACAATCTTGAATGATAGATTCACAATGCGATTATATTGTGGGTGAAATGAGGTGCCTTTGAGGAATTTAAGCTAGAGCTGTAAGCTAAACTTGTACTCCGGTTTCCCAAAGAGAATTCCTCACTTCGGGCAACTGTTCAAAGCTTTCAGTCGGATTAAATGTCGAATGATGTTTTAATGTGTTTTCAGTTTAAACCAGAAATAGCAATTTGATATATTTCCATTTATTCCCATTTAGTAGCACTCACACATACATCCAAAGTGCAGACAGACAGACAGACAGACAGAAAATTTATTCAAGTCTCACTTTTATACATTCATGGGATAAATACAGATAAAACATGCAATAATAATGTATAAAACCACTCCTCATGGAGTTATGAGGACTATTTGCTCAATAAAAAACAATAAAATGTATCAACTTTAAAACATACAATATAACTTAAAATATTCAGTAATAAAAATAAGGTGAGAATAATCATTATTGTACAAAACATGCAATAAAACATACAAACACTAAATTACTTGTTATACAGATACTGACGTCGGAGTTTCAGGATATCATGACAGGTGTTGGCACTGTGTTTAACGATAGTTTCATTTGAAAGAAGGAATGAAAGTTTTTCGTTATCCGATAATGAATTGAAATTATCATTAATATCAATAACTTTTAACAACAGTAAATGCCGTAGATTATTATATAAAGGACAATGTAATAAAACATGACATTCATCTTCTACTATGTTATGACAGTTAAAACAGGTTCTTTGTTCAACATTGAGTGATTCATAGCGGCCTGTTTCGAGTTTTAATGGCGCCACTCCACATCTAAATTTAGCTAACGCACTTCTGTTAAGGCGGGTAATAGAGTGCATGTCAGCCAATGAGATTGTATGTTAAGTCAGGTGACCTGAAGTAAAACAGTAGTGATTAAAAAAGGGCTCGTTCGCTACGCTCACTCCGCCCATTGTTAAACATAGAACTATTATATAGAAACTTAAGGTCCAACCGCCACAGCTATCTTTTTTAAGTAAACATGAATAAAGATAGCAGGAAACCGGACAACTGCAACAATAAAATAGACAACAAAAAGCTAGGCATTACAAAGTCTCACAAGCCATTATTTTGAAGTTTAATGCACTGTAACACCATCTTGTCTGGTTTCTTCAATAGCGTTCTGTTTTATTTATAAGAAAGTTTTAGATAGCAATTGGAAGTTTTGAAATTTGTCAAATTATTTTGCGCAGTAGTATCATTATTCCAATCATATTTTGTAATATAAGATTTGCTTACCAAGCATCATAGATGCTCCTCACCAGGGATTGGATGTTAGTGTGTTGTCAAGTAACTGCGGTTATAAACTGATTCATATACATCGTGGTTGTAATTTCTTCTTTTATTAAATAATATTATTAGATATGTTTCATCTTGACACACAAGATCTCTATGTCATAGTTTTTTATGATGTTTGTGATGTGGAGATCATTTTATAGTAAAATATATAGTTCCGATCATCCTTTAAAGCCATCTGTACTGTTGTGTTATGCTGTTGTATGTCATGGCTTCTTCATACTAGGGGAGACACGCACTCTTGTCTGCCTGCAAGTAATTTTTCTGATATAAGTCAATTAGAACATATAGTGTAAAATCTTAATATCTAAGATTCGCTGGCTTTATTAAGTATGATCTTAGAACTATAACAGGGGCGGTCCAGGAATGGACGGATCCGCTAGTGTTTTAGATACAAGTTAAGTATACGTTCTCCTCTTTGTCACACAACCATTTTGCATTCTACAAAGGATTTTTTGTCTTGACCCTCTATGACATGGTCATTCGCTTCTTTGTTATAACCACATATCACCCTGTCATATATAAATACACATATACCTTGTTCGATCTTTATATTTATTTTGACTTGTTGGTCTTTGGGAATTGAATTGGAAAACGCTGAAACTGAAATAGATTTAAAAGCACATATATATATATATTTCAAGGACACCGGATAATAGCTGTGTTTGCAGGTTCAGGGTCATCGCCGGATATATATATTTCAAGGACACCGGATAAAAGCTGTGTTTGCAGGTTCAGGGTCATCGCCGGATATATATATTTCAAGGACACCGGATAATAGCTGTGTTTGCAGGTTCAGGGTCATCGCCGGATATATATATTTCAAGGACACCGGATAATAGCTGTGTTTGCAGGTTCAGGGTCATCGCCGGAAATATATATTTCAAGGACACCGGATAATAGCTGTGTTTGCAGGTTCAGGGTCATCGCCGGATATATATATTTCAAGGACACCGGATAATAGCTGTGTTTGCAGGTTCAGGGTCATCGCCGGATATATATATTTCAAGGACACCGGATAATAGCTGTGTTTGCAGGTTCAGGGTCATCGCCGGATATATATATTTCAAGGACACCGGATAATAGCTGTGTTTGCAGGTTCAGGGCCATCGCCGGATATATATATTTCAAGGACACCGGATAATAGCTGTGTTTGCAGGTTCAGGGTCATCGCCGGATATATATATTTCAAGGACACCGGATAATAGCTGTGTTTGCAGGTTCAGGGTCATCGCCGGATATATATATTTCAAGGACACAGGATAATAGCTGTGTTTGCAGGTTCAGGGTCATCGCCGGATATATATATTTCAAGGACACCGGATAATAGCTGTGTTTGCAGGTTCAGGGTCATCGCCGGAAATATATATTTCAAGGACACCGGATAATAGCTGTGTTTGCAGGTTCAGGGTCATCGCCGGAAATATATATTTCAAGGACACCGGATAATAGCTGTGTTTGCAGGTTCAGGGTCATCGCCGGATATATATATTTCAAGGACACCGGATAATAGCTGTGTTTGCAGGTTCAGGGTCATCGCCGGATACCCCTGATACACTACGACGCTATTTAGGAAGTATAACGGAATAAGGTACCGTGGTGCCGGCGATGGGTACATACTTTTGGAATATACTATTTAATAAAATACCCCTTTGTATATTTTAGAGTTCATTTTGGCGATCTATAGAAAATGGAGCGAGCGCAGCGAGATTTAACTAACAGGCATCACAGCCATTGACTATTGAATATTTTATGAAGTTCTTGTATTGTTCGACTTCTTGCGTTAGCAACAGAAAAACAGCGTCGTCTCTCATTTCCTATTTAAAATCAGCTGCGTAAATTGGATGAAACATATCAGAAGGCCAGATATGCCATTTCTTGTGAAACATAGATTAGTTTCCCCAATTGGGTGTGATACCCTTCGTAAGAAAAATATTTACAAATCAAAGTATAGTTGCGACCGCACTCTTACAGACATAATTACACACTTGAGCCAGTTTTCCTGTCTGCCCGTCTATCCAGTATCCAGCATTCAGATAAATTAGTTTACTTGGTATGTAATCTCTTCATAACTTGGTTAAGGACAATTAACTAATTTGATACGAATGGTGGACCCGTTTTCTCATTATATATC
Organism: Mya arenaria; assembly: GCF_026914265.1. Classification (NCBI taxonomy): domain Eukaryota; kingdom Metazoa; phylum Mollusca; class Bivalvia; order Myida; family Myidae; genus Mya; species Mya arenaria. Next base: position 61,885,250 of record NC_069123.1, read on the forward strand.
CTTGTATGGTGTATGAAAGAGCAAAATGTCAAAGATGTACGGTGCGTCCATGTTTTAAGCATAAAATGTCGACGAAACGGTTTCGCCAATTATTTGTTTTGAATTCTCAAGAACAAATTTTATCAACATTTTGTGACATAAAAGTTATTCATTTCTTAAAAGCGTGAAGATAGGTTTTAGGTTAAAACTTTGCTGAGTGAGCAATGGAACGTCTTGAAGCCTTAAATTTACAAATCACAAAATAATGATATGTTTTTATGAAATAATTCTTATATTGCAATATAAATACATAATTCAATACAACTTATGTTCACTTCAAAAGCTGAAATGTCGGTAGCATGACTTTGACATAATGGTTAAATGTTACTAGTATGTACATACAAAAATAAATGGTTTGATGCGTCACAGTCTTATAACCATTTAATTTGTGTAAGGGCATATTGACAGGCTTTCTTGTGGTCCACATTTTATTCTGTAAACTAGCTGCTAAATGGGTCAGCCACTGTTTGTACCTACCATGATTAATCAATACCTGCTGACTGCTGATTTACTGAAATAAATGTGTGGGAAAACTAGAGAAATACTGTCCTTCTAATTAGACAAAAGAAATTGTTGACCACTTAATTCTGTAAGTTCTGGCCAAAGTTAAAACAAAGAAATATGTTAAACACTAAACGCTTGTGAGTGTTTGCAATGATTCCCTTCCGTTTATTTACCTGCACTCACCTTATTGCCAAGTAACTTTTTAAATTGCCCCATTAGATTGGCACAAAAAACTTTATCTTTAGGATTACAGTATAAGGCAAGATATGTTTTGATTTTCCGTGTTCATTGTCATAGATTTCCTTGTCGCTCAAGACATTGTATTTAATTTATTTCAGGTGAGTTTTAAAGTATTTTTCAGAAAATTATAATGCGTAAAAAAATGTATTTGTTTCTGGCTACATTACGGTAGGGTCTTTACATAACGGGATTATTTATTATGATAAAACGATTCTGAACAAGAGAGGACCACAAAACCCGGTGGAAACCATCATTTCTGCTAATGAACAGTTTCATTCCGACAACGGATGTAGATTGTTAATGTGTCTAAACAGCCTTATGATTTGATTAAGACTCTGAACATTGAGGTAATGGTTAAACCGTTGTATAGGACAACTGCCTTCTAAAGGTATATATTTTCATGATAACAATGCATATTTAGAAGTCATCCTAATACGATAAAAATACGAATGCTATTGGCAATAGTTTAATCCCGCGAAACTATATCTGCTTATTTGGGAACAAGGATAAGAGTGCACGGCACGCTGTTTGAACTGTTTGCCTGATTAACGTGACTTAACCGGAGACAAACATACACAATCTGTAGACCTAATCGGTATCTGCGTCAAAAATGTATATACAGAACAGAACAGAACAGAACAGAATTTTATTTAGACTTATGCTCATGCATCTCGTCATACACAAAGTATACAAATAATTATTACATATAATTTAACAATACAGTGGTCAACAATCAAAATCTGGAACGATGTCAAAGCAATATGGAGAATGTTCATTTGAAAAAAACATTTAGAAAACATAATTACTATATTAAACAATATAAACAACATAAACTTTAAGTCACTGCAAAAATATTTTAATTATACACGGTCATTAATTAAAAGAGTCCTTCTGTTATTAGCCTGCAATAAATATTTGCACAAATTCACAATAATTGTCTTATTTTGGTTGTTAATTAGTTCAATAAACTTGAACATATTTGGACGACAATAATAGTACTTTTTCAAAAATTGGTTGCGTATATCATTATAACAACTACACTTAATGACAAAGTGGAATTCATCCTCTAGTTCATGTAAGTCACACAATGTACAAAAACGTTCATTTCTTGGAGTTCTATTAGGACCATATCTTTTAGTTTCAATAAACAGATTATGAGATGACATCCGTAATCTAGTTAAGCATTTCCTATTAGTTTTGTTAAACAACATATTTAAATAATCGGCCATTCCAAATTCATTGTGCAGGTGGCTGAACACAGGAATTAGTTTAGAGCTTGTGTTGATATCTCCCCTCCACTTATGTAAAAACACGTCAATAAGACGTTGCTTAAAAAGACATATAAAGGTGTTTGGTTCGTATTTTTCGGGATGGAGCCACACATCTAAAAACCCATTTTATATACAGCAGCATTATGTTGATGTTTTGTGCAGATACTGTTCATTGGCATATTAACAGAACAGAACAGTACATAATTTTATTAGACATTTACCATCATAGTCAAATAATATCAAACACATTTACAAATATGAATTCAACAAGTCACATAATACAGAACCGATGTAGGTTGAATACAAATAGAAATAGTTGTCATGAGAAAATGCATATAAATACACATACACATATGTATATGAGGATGAGGATATTATACCAATTATCATACGAGTAAGAGCAATTCTATATTTTACAGATATTTTATTGCTTCAAAGTGTTAATTTGTGCATTCAAACAGTTAATATGTCATTGTTTTAGAAGAAAATGCATGTATACATGCTTTGAAATAGGAAACCATTTTAGGAATCTAAACTGCGAATCCGACATAACATTTAATTCCTAACGATAGAATCTATAAAATTTTCGTTTAACAACATATCTGAACCGCTAGATTTATTTCTTTTTAGCAATTTGACAGCGGTCTTTATTTCATTTACTGTAATATCAGCATCTTAAGATAGATCAAAACCACATGTATTGTTAAAATTGTTATTTCTAGCAAACGTCTCAGCTTCATCAATGTTGTTATCATTATTTAATTCAGCAAAATATTTAGAAAAGTCTTCGAATGTAATGTCATTACTTTTGCCTTGTTTTGCACCTTTAAAGAATTTCCAAAAGATCTAAGGTTTAGAAAAATGAATCTTTTCAAGACGTTTACATTGCGCGGTTTTATAAAATTTAAATACGTTTGCGTTTAACAAGCCCATTGTACACTTTTTTCAAAGCACATACATTCATTTTATTTTCGAATCTATTTTCGCGTGTTTTACAATGATTGTACGTGTTTTATAGCATCCGTGTAATCGCTCTTAGCCGTTATACAATCGCTGTCAAACCACTGTTAATTATTACCATCACTATCATTTACAAAATCATTTTGCTCATTTTAAATATTATGTTGTTAAACAAGGGATCAGCAACACTTCAAACTTCAAAAGTAAAGTTATTTATCATATTACAATGTATCAATATCGGATCTATTTCGTATATTTTGTTTTCTGTTAATGTATTAAACACAGGTAATTTAGATATAATGACCGATCTAAACTGATTCTTTAATTCATCACACCATACTTATTTAACAAAATAATGTATGTTAGGTTTGTCGCTAAGAGCATACTTGATTTAAATGAAAACGGTATTGGGCAATGGTCTTTCCATACATAAAATGGACAAATATTAATTGACAGTCAAGTGTGTTACCAACAGCCGTCAGTGAATTAAACTGACTCTCTCATGTTTTTGGACAAAAAAAAATAGTTTTCCCGGTAATGCATCTGAAAACACTTATCGTCTCATTATTTTACTCTATCCTTCAAATATTCTAATCTCCTGTTTAACGTTGTAAGATTATCATTAGTTCTTACATTATAATGTTCAGAAAAAGTTGAGATAGGTAAGATGGTAGTTATCACTGATTACCTTTTTATATTAGGAGTTTTTCAAATTTGCAAATTAAGTTGCCGGTGATTTGCTAAACCAATTTGTCTGGATTAGGAAGATATAAGAAGACGTATGCGGAAATAACTTCCGATATGTGTGGACTCTTAAGAAACTTATAAGGTGATCGTAGCCACATTATTTTGATCTTTAGTAAATGCAAGAAAAACTAGGCAGTAATTGCATACTTTTGTTAAAAATTGTTGAGTGCGCACTCTTCAAGTCCGCGCGAGATATTGAACAGAAATGTTTTAAAGCCATGATAATTGTAGACGAAATAACTAACATCGCAGCATTGTGTCTGTAAAGTTGAGGACTGTTGTGACGACTGTAATGTTACTTTGCATGCAAAACCGCGAATGGATCAGACGGTATTTAGGAAAGTATAAAGGCACTATATATTCTTATTTCGGCATTTCAATTCAACGGAAAGCAATATGAAATTCTATTCACCTCGGCGTCAGTGCGTGCGTTATCGTTGGTCGAGCATTTATGGTTATGGAAGTACATGTAATTGTAAACAATCAACTTTTTTTCAGTGGAGATCATCGTTGTACCGGTGCTGACAACGATAGCCTTGGTGTTCGGTGTGTGTGCCATGGCGCTGTTGGAGCTGCTGACCTGCAAGTGTAGCCGAAAGGCACTCACATGGAAGGCCCGCAAAATCCTCCTTGCCTGCATCCTGCTCCTCGCATTCACAGGTCCGTTATTCTTGCTACTTGCTACTTGCTATTTTAATGTTTATTCATACATCACAGTATAATGTGTTTCCTCGTATAAAACTACAATTCTTTTGAAATATGACTGTCCTGTTTGACAACGGTTTTCAACTTAACGTAGCATTTTACTTATAACCCAGAGAAAAAAATGCATTTGCACAATCAACATGTTCCCCTTAATCTGTTAAATGAAAAAGACTACGTTTTTGATACAGATAAATAAATGGCCGTTATAGAATTGCAAAAAAAGTAAATTGCCAAAACATTCATGTGTAAAATGTTAAAGTTGGCATTACGTATGCTTACTAAATTATTAAATCACTATTAAATTACATTAGTGGATACACCATTATCTAAACAACCATTGGAATATATGTTTAATATTATTCAACTTCATTGTTCGGGTCGGATAATATTTTATACACGTATGAAGTAAGGCGGTTACAAAATAGTTTAAACCACCCGGAAAGGTTAAAACTAATCTAGCCTATGCGGTTTCCGAAACATTTATTAATAGCGTTATGTTGATACATGTGTTATTACATGTGTAACGATATATGTCTCTGAAGTATTTGTTTGGCTTTCTGGCCCGCGAGTATTAATACATTCAAGTGACATTGACATTTAACATGCGTATAGTTCTTTTCAACTACTAATATTTACAGCTCAACTTCCATTCCTTTAATGAAAGGTCATTTGGCAATTGTGCCTTTGTGGATATTTTCCAATGTACGCAACATCTTCAAAACGTTCAGATTTCGAATCATCACGCATTAATGAAAATAGCGTATACAAACGTTTGTATAAATTGTGTCAGCAGACCACGTATTTTTTAATCAATATGCTGAAAAGCGTTAATTTATTATTTGTATAATGTATTGTTGTCATAAGCGTTTCAAATTTGCGTTAAAAAGTGATTTTATTTTTGGACTATTTTTGTCTGTAGCAAAAAAAAATGTAAACCGGTCGGATCATTCATGATTTAAAAAATGAAAAATGTAGATGTCGATAACATTTTTTTTCTATCACAGAAATGAACATTTGAAGAAACTTTGAAAATTTAGAAAAGTATTTTTAAGCAATTATTTGCTGATATTAATTATAATTGACACCAAGAACATGTACCTTTCAATCCCTAATGGACCGTCATAATTTTAAGTACATATCTGTTCGTTCATATGTCAGTATAAACACAAATTTATGCGTATTTCTTGACTTGTGTTTTACTTTCTTGTCAGTTCAATGTAATTAAAAAATGGATTCTTTATGTCTTTTTTCCGGAGAGTTAATCTCGGGGGAAATGAGACAAATTTATATCATGGACGAAACAAAATAATTCGTTAGTGGCATTTAGTAGGATTTTGCACTTCCTTTGAATTTGCACTTTTAGTTCACTATGGATAAATTAATGTAATATATAGTTTATTAGATAAGCTAGTCTCTTGACTGGTAGGAACTCAATGTTTATTTAATAGCCCAGTAAAATGGCTTTGTATCATCTTTTACATTATCTTTCATTAATAAACACCTTATAGCCTAGTTTGAGCATGCGATATTGAATGACCCCAACCAATGTTTTTTGTTCTTAATCTTCTTCCGACTGTGCCAGACAGAGGTGACATACATCTGAATTCTGAAAAATGATAAAAAAACAACAACTTATACATATTTTATGAAAGAGGTTACCGATAACTGTCAGCTCCTATTTGTATTAAACAGGATTTTATCAAATAGGGCATACAACTGAATTTTCCTTACCAACGTCTCATAAACCAGACATTTAAAATAAATTAGATATAAGTAAAAAGATAATAAATATTATTCATACTTTTGGGAAGATATTACATATTTTAAAAGTGTCAGCTCCAATAGGCCAAGAGCAAAAAACAAACATGATATACAGATAGTGTTAGGAACCCTACTGTGATACCATCAATGTTATGTCAAGGGCCATTTGCGGTCAGTTATGGAATAACAATCTATACAACCCAAAACCTACTGTGACTTATGGCCATAATACAGTCACCGATAGGTACATATTAAAATTTATAAACATCAACAAAACGTGGGAGTTTTGAACAGTCGGCGCAAACCAGTGAGCGCTGGGTTTAAACCTCAGTCAATACTGTCACTTTAACAAGCACATGACAAAGCATTCTAGAATTACCACCACAAGACATTGTCAGGACAAACGGAACACATTTACCCAAATTCAAAATTATAGTTTCTCTTTAAGAAATAGTAAAGACCACTGAGGGACTCCTTGCTTTACAATAACCGATATTTCTTTTGTTCATGTACCTACGTAATCGCCCCGATCAGTCACTTTGCACGTAACAGTCATACCTCTCCAATATGTTACACATCATGCTCTGTTTCACAAACAACCTCGAAGACATGTGTTATAAACGAATTCAGTAATGCATGCTATGTCTACAAGTTGAGTTTCCATGGAATGTTTAGTTCTTTATACATTCATGATAAATCTTCTTTTTTTATTTATTTATGGGTGTGTTAAATTAATTCGTCACATTTGATTGATCAAAATAATTCCTGCGTGTATTATACAATTAAATAACTTTAAACATGAGTTTGATGTTTGAACTGAGTTAAAATGTGATTGAACATTCAGATGCGAATCCAGGTTTTGTTGCTACGAGGAGAGGGGCGTAACGTTTTGAATTGCAACCCTCACCCGGAACCGAAATTGATTTAATTAAGTTTCACAATTGATCTCTTTCTTTCAGGAGTTCTTGGCCTGATTTCGATGTTCATATCGTACTACATCGCAGACGAATATTACACAGACCACAAGAACTCCTTTGTGTTTCCATGGTGCCTACTCCTGTTAACCCTAGCTGTCATCTTGATCATTGTCGGTGCCATCTTGTACGCTATTATTACATACAAATGGGACATTTACCGTGACCACTACGAGAGCTGGGGTTATAATCTGGACAAAGTAGATGCGGTACCAATACAGACTCTTCGAACCAGAGACACGTCAAGTTTCAAGCGCAGCGTTCGTGAACCTCCTATTAGCAACGGAGTTGGGTCTTACAACAACCCTGTCCTCGGAAGGTCGAACACCTATGCTGGAAGCTTATCCAGTTCGGCATACAATCTGAATTCATCAGCTTTGAGGAAATCCGGAAGTGGCTACGGAGGTCAGTCGGCACTCGCTTCGCCATTGTCCAGATCCTTGTATGGAAATTCGCGATCAGCGTATGGCGCGAGCAAAATGAAAGATGATACATACTTTGATTTCAGAGGATCAGACTTAAGGTTTTCTAAAAGCCATTCAAACCTCAATTTGAATTCGTCTCGTAGATCACTTAACGACAGTCCATCAATTCTTCGCAGAACTAATGTGACAGAATACATGAAAGACGATGACGACTATTTGGGTCGATTGAGATCATCGAAACGGTCCGAAGAAGTCATCGATCCTTTGCGACTTTCGAGCGGGCGTACTCTTTATAGAGAGGCTAATGAGGGCGCGTTTTCTGGCTTCTCAATCAGCGAATCAAGGTCAAGCACCGGTCTCAGGTCTGCCGCAAGTGAACCGACTGTTTTGGACATCCTGTATAGAGAGTCAAAACGAAATAATGACTTCTAGGACCTTTCGTGCCTTCGTGCCTCATTAGTTTGCTTTTCTCACACAATACTCCACTATTATTTTGTTGTTGTTGCAGAGATAAAAGGCATGAACTGCAACATGAACTATCTTACACGTATGCGTATACATGTACGATAATGCTTAGATGAATATTAAAATTGTTACTCTAGTATAAAGCGCGTTCCTGTTTGTGTGTTGAGAATGTGCACTGCTTCTATGAAGATGATTGTTTTTGTAAATATTGATTTTTGTCGGGGCAAGAAGTGTGAGGTCTAGTTTAAGACTACAGTGGACACGTGTAGTGTTTGTTCGTTTGTGTCTCTAGTTCATTGTCGTCTGTGTCTCTAGTTCATTGTCGTCTGTGTCTCTTGTTCATTGTCGTCTGTGTATCTAATTCATTGTCGTCTGTGTCTCTAGTTCATTGTCGTTTGTGTCTCTAGTTCATTGTCGTTAATGTCTCTAGTTCATTGTCGTTTGTGTCTCTAGTTCATTGTCGTTTGTGTCTCTAGTTCATTGTCGTTTGTGTCTCTAGTTCATTGTCGTTTGTGTCTCTAGTTCATTGTCGTTTGTGTCTCTAGTTTATTGTCGTTTGTGTCTCTAGTTCATTGTCGTTTGTGTCTCTAGTTCATTGTCGTCTGTGTCTCTAGTTCATTGTCGTTTGTGTCTCTAGTTCATTGTCGTTTGTGTCTCTTGTCGTTTGTGTCTCTAGTTCATTGTCGTTTGTGTCTCTAGTTCATTGTCGTCTATGTCTCTAGTTCATTGTCGTTTGTGTCTCTAGTCGTTTGTGTCTCTAGTTCATTGTCGTTTGTGTCTCTAGTTCATTGTCGTTTGTGTCTCTAGTTCATTGTCGTCTGTGTCTCTAGTTCATTGTCGTTTGTGTCTCTAGTTCATTGTCGTTTGTGTCTCTTGTCGTTTGTGTCTCTAGTTCATTGTCGTTTGTGTCTCTAGTTCATTGTCGTCTGTGTCTCTAGTTCATTGTCGTCTGTGTCTCTAGTTCATTGTCGTCTGTGTCTCTAGTTCATTGTCGTCTGTGTCTCTAGTTCATTGTCGTTTGTGTCTCTAGTTCATTGTCGTCTGTGTCTCTAGTTCATTGTCGTCTGTGTCTCTAGTTCATTGTCGTTTTGGCCCTTGCTTTGGATCTGTAAGCAGGTTTTACATTTGAATTTTAAACTACTGGACTTGTATCTGTAGTTATCTTTGCATTATTAAACATGCTGATAAACATAATCTGTTTTCTTCTCTCCACATCTCGTTAAAAAAATAAGTAAAGCATGCTCTTAAAGAGTCGTTTGGGAAAAACAATGCAATAAACATGTCTAGCATTTTTGATAAAAAATACCTCTCCGTAATGCAACAAATGAGTGCCCATCAGAAGTGAGGTTTCGTTAATTGAACGTTATCGCATTGCTTCGTATAATGGATTGGATGAACACGTTCAGAGGGCACTTCAATGTGCAGTTTACTGGGTCCAAATGTTTGGATTCTAAGTGGACTAGATATATATATATATGATATATTTAATAGTAATATTGTCGACCGATACACCGACAATCATTGAAAACGAAAATAAACACACACAACAGAGGGAAATATCGCTAACCATTAGTGAATAATTTGGTATGGAGTCGGAATATTTGTCTATAAATGAAACATAACCAGTGTTTGTAGTCGACGCAAAACCTGGAGGTATCGTTTTATGACGCCTATCTGACAACAGTGTACGTGAACTACACATAAACATTTCCTGTCGACAAAATACTTCATTGACACTTAATATTACGTGTTCAAATATAAGATGCTCGAATGAGTGACGGACATATGTACTAAGCTTCTTGATTTGTGCTCTACCACGAGAACATCGTGGGAGATACGTGAACAGTCTACTGTTAATTCAGTGGTTGCAGACTTGATAAGAACCATAGTGGCTATAACCAATGTTACAATATAACATCCTGTCTGCGACGTTAATGGCCTTACAAGACTTATTATATCACTGGCCCTGACGTCCATGGATGAATTTCCAGTGGCGTCGTAATATAAACGCCACCCCCTCTCCATATTGGCTTATTGTCACTTGAAGTCAAATACGTCAGTATTCTGGAAACAAGTGTACCTTAACGTTTTATCCTGCTACATTTATCTGTGTACATGAAATTATTGAGCAATGCCCATGTTGAGGTCATTTTGGACAAACTATTTCATAAAAATCATGTCACCCCAACTCCTTTGTATTGGCTTAAAATAAAGGTTAGATGCCGTATTTTAAGGGTATGTTTTCATAGTCTGCATTTGCTCAAAAAGATCTTAAACAAAGAAATATTTTGTAAAATATAACAATTCTTTGAAATAAGAATGGTTCAGACAAAAATACTGTGAAACTTCCTTTTCAGGCCCATGCAGTTTCATGGGAGGCGGTGTCAGACCCCCTATTGGTAGGCTGAATTCCAGGCCTTTTTGCACTGGATTATTTAGAGGTTAATACACGGCATGGCCGGGCCGCTGAGTGATAATTAGCCCGAGTGACTCATAATGGCCCGAGACGTAGTCTAGATAGTAGTAGTAGTAGTAGTAGTAGTAGTAGTTGTAGTAGTAGTAGTAGTGGTGGTGGTGGTGGTGGTGGTGGTGGTGGTAGTAGTAGTAGTAGCAGTAGCAGTAGCAGTAGCAGTAGCAGTAGCAGTAGAAGTAGTAGTAGTAGTAGTAGTAGTAGTAGTAGTAGTAGTAGTAGTAGTAGTAGTAGAGAAAGTTACCGAACTCAAGCACCACAACGTACACGGCAGGGTTCTATCGTTGCCCTATCGTGTCAACGGAACGTGAACTCGCAGATGTTGTACTACAGATAAAATTGCAGCTTAAGCAGCAAATAGTAAACGAGATCGCGAGGTTGTATCAATCATCATAAAAAGGACAATAACATTAAATGAATAATAATTCTTTTCCAGTATTTATTATTTTCGTCAACACCATCATCATCATCATTGTCGTCGTCATCGTCAGACTTGTCACTCGAACAGAGTATGTGTACATTCAGACTTGTAGAGGACTTGTCAAATGTCATTTCATATTGGTATTAATGTTTTGTACAAAAAATAACAAGAACAACAACAAGTTCTTACTTATAAAATACAGTTATTAATTAACATTGAAAACAGTTAAAATGTATTTTTATCACAAGAATGAAAGGAAAATTGCTTGCTTGCAAGTGCATGTACATTTATTAAGATAATTTCATAAATATACAATGGAAATTGGGGTTTGTATATTGATATACATTTACAAATGTCGCTGACTTTGATTTACAATGACAAACAACAATAACCCAGTGCCTGCCTGGGCTTTAACCTTGTATTTCTTACATATTTCTTAACAAAATTTGCAGACATTCTTTCAAAGTGGCACCTTTCTCGTACCATACATACTCTATGTAGCTTTTTATATGCCTGTCCTCGGCATTTATGTCCTGCAACATAGTTAAAATGTGATAACTGTGCCACAGATGGTACCTGCAGTAATATGTCAAACGTGAAACGCCTCATATGATTGTCTACTACGCGGTAATATTTCAAACTTAAAACGCCTCGAATGATTGTCCATAAGTTATATCAACCACGCAGTAATATGTCAACATAAAACGTCTTGTTCGATTGTCCACTACGCGGTTATAGTTCAAACGTAAAACGCCTCGTATGATTGTCCGTAAGATGTACCAATCACGCAGTAATATGTCAAACTGAAATGCCTTGTATTTTTCACGGAGATGTTTAATCCGTTTTTTTTTTCAAAAAGCAATGTGATGTCAATAGTCAGTTCGTTCTGTTAAATGTTTGGAGAAATAATATCAAGTAAGCATGGCACAGTTGCTGTGACGTGCATAATGCGAACATCTGATTTGCGTTAATAATGTGGACAAAAAAGAAAGGCTTGTGACTGCGACCGAAATAAGATGTCATTTCTTTTTTTCACGAAAGGAAAGTAGTTATAGAAATAGGACATATCGTGTACAAACAGCAAATTAATAGAAGGACGACATCATTACAAAACGTACTTCTGACTTATAGTCTATCCCCTTTTATCAGACATACCAGGCATTCTTACCTCGTTCCTGTGGTCGCATAACCTTACCAGTGTACATGCAACATGACGTGTAACATCTAGTTCCAGTATCATTCAGAGTAAAAAAATAACCCATTAATAAAGTCAAACAAATCATTCTTGATAACCTGTGTATTTAACCAGATGTTGACACAGTGCAGACTTATGGCAGTATACTATGGAAGGGTATTAGCAATGTAAATTTAAATTGCAAAAACTTTAGAGAAAGACCATGTTTTGGAACTTTCATATAGTTCCATGGTTTTTGAAATTGTTATGTATTTTTTATGTGTTTTGACGTCGTTAGTTGTTAATTTGACTTTGGTTTTTTTTCACGTTTTGACGGGGTTTCGTCGTTGTTCCAAGGTATGCTGTGTGCGCTCCGCACATCAAAACCTAAATATCTAGTCCTTGAGCCCCTCATAGTGTAAGTTTCTTATATTGCCATGAGTATGGAACTTGTATAGATTGATATCTTCTAGTTTTTGTCTTGTTTACAAACTTTCAGTAGTATTTTAACGAATGTCATATATTTTGGCGATTATGTTATTCGTAACCAATAGCTTCTTACTCGTACTCTTGGTTATTTTAAGGTTGTTACATTTTTGCAATCTTAGTTAAGATTTACCATCTAATTACAATGTAACTAGTTTTTATATACATTTAGTGAATAGTAATGTGGAAGACTTATTTTGATCTGTTGGTCTAGCTTATGGTTGAGCGGTTTGCTTTAAGTGATTTGTTGTTTATTTGGCAACCATTAGTTGTTTTACGAGGAACATTTCTCCGGAGTATGCTGGTTTAGTAAGATTCACAGAACGTATTCGGTGTTTTTAAACAAAGCTTATACCCTCAAAGATATTCTGGACCAAACATCTTAACATTTAATAACTAGTCTTATACACGTGTTTTGTATACTTTCAGCTTTTTACCACATCATCATCATGCATTATGCTAAAGTATGAATAAACGGTTAAAACTTCGTGCGTCTTGATTTGGTCTCGATAGCACGACAGACCAAGTATGCTAAAAACTGTTTATTTGTCAATATCTAATAATGCAATTATTTTGAAATATTTAGCTGTGTATATTTTAAATGCTTTTTAAATAAGAAAGGAACATATCCACTCCCAGGCCGATTAAAAGGGCTACTTTAGATCAGTCGACAGAATAATATATATCCAGTGAAAAGTTTCATGTTACATGTGTGTGTGCGTGTGTGGTTGCGTGTGTTTGCATGCTTGTGTGTGTGCGTGCATACGTGCGTGTATGCTTATGAATGTAGTCGTATGGTGTGAATAGTTGTATAGTTGTATAATCATTTACTTGTTCGCCGAAGATAATAGTACTTACGAACATATTTTTAATATACATTTGATAATGGGACATGTTGGCTTAATTGAATATGTATGTACAGGTAAATATATTTATTGAATTAACTCTTATTCTTCTTCTATGTGCTACACAGTTACTTTCAGTGTGTGTTGATCGTTAACAAACCTCTTAGAATATTTGTCGTTTCAATACATAAGGGCTAGATATATTATGACTGACATGTAAAAAATAATTGGATTCTTTTCATAGTTTGAACCCAAATTGGTTTTAGCTATTACCCAAATTAAGCACTTACATGATAAAGCAGTTTATAACTTGCTAAACTTTCAAAGTAAGGATGTTGCCACTCCAAGTATTATCTTTATGTGTACCGTATTTGTGTATCCATTCATAACCATTTTTTCTTGTTCAATCTATTTTGTGTTCCATATGTCGCCAACAATACTCAGGGGGATGACATACATGTAATTTCGTTTCAAACAAATTAGTTAGAATTGTTTTTCAGTCCAAACAAAAAGGCGGATTTGTAAGGAAAAGTAACGATTCTGGTATCATTGTTTGCCTGGTATATCGACTTTCTCTCTTATATTTGTAAATCTGTGTATCATGAGTCAAGTATGTGGCGAAAAACATATACTCCGATTTGCATCTATGTCTGGTATCATAACTTTAAACATAAAAGGTTATTGAACAGATTGTGGCTAACGATATGCAACACTAACACATAAACCCATATATTTCGTGTTTACGGCATGATATGGCATTTCTGTGCATGTTGTTACTGTGCTTACCTGTATATATTGTTATTTAACAAACCTATCTCAGTTAACATCATTGAAGATAGAACTCGTAGCTCAGTTAATAGTAAATTCGTTTGGGATTGTGATAAAAAAGATGCATTCTTGCAAAATTTATCAAACCAGGAAACACTAGATAAATTACAATCGTGTAATCAAGGGATACAAGAGGCTAACTCGGCAAATGAAATTGATTTATGTATTTCTGACTTTTCGTCAATTTTATATGATTCAGCAAAACCCTTTAAGCGCAAATGTAATGTGCATTCAGATACAAGTCATAATGAATATGCCACTATTACTTCTGACAAGCCATGGTTTGATGAGGATTGTTATATAAAAAGAAGGAGTTTCTATAGCATGTTAAATCTGTATAGATTAGATTAATCAGAGGGAAATCGAAAAACATATGGTAATTGCTAGATCTCAATATAAAATATGTGTTCGTCAAAAAAAGTTAAATTATGATAAATTACAAACAAAGCGATTAAACGAGTCAAGATTTAAAAATGTTAAAACATACTTGAATATGTTAAAAGGTTGTGCTAATATCAAGAGTACTAATATTTCAATAGATACATTTGAACGCTATTTTAAGAGTGTGAATAATCCTACTGATCCTTTTTTCTGCGTAGACGAGGATGTTGTTGATTTTATAGATAGATATGAGAATAATCAGTTTGATGTTATATTTGCAGAATTGAATACGCCCATCAGCTCTGATTGTTTACTTAATGCTTTAACACAATTGAACACTAACAAAAGTGGGGGCCCAGATATGCATATAAATGAATTTTTCATTCATGGGAAATCCGTCTTGTTGCCACATCTTCTTACTTTGTTTAATAAGCTTTTTGAAATAAGGTATTTTCCACCGGCATGGTCTGAGGGTTTTGTATACCGTTGCATAAAAAGGAAATATCAATGATGAGAATAACTACCGAGGAATCACATTGCTGAGTACTGTTGTTAAACTTTTTACGAAAATATTAAATAATAAATTGACTGATTGGGCAGAAACATATAATGTATATATAGAAGCTCAGGCGGGATTTAGATCACGTATGGGAACTGTTGATAATATTTTCGTCCTGCATGGCATTATAACTCATATGTTGAATCATAGCAAACGTTTATACTGCGCTTTTATAGATTATACAAAAGCCTTTGATTATATAGTGAGAGGTAATCTGTGGTATAAATTGATAAAGCTTGGAATTAGGGGTAATATGTTGAATATAATTAAATCCATGTACGAATTGGTCAAATCAAAGGTTAAACATAATAATGTATTAGGCGATTGATTAAATTGTACTCTTGGTGTGAGACAAGGAGAAAGTTTGTCTCCTTTCCTTTTCTCGATGTTTCTGAATGACATAGAAGATATTTTTATACATAAAGGTTTAGATGGAATTGATGTCGAAATGTTTAAGATATTCCTTATTTTATATGCTGATGATATTGTTATATTTGCCAACTCAGCAAATGAGCTTCAGTTAAGTTTAGATGCTCTGCTAGAATATTGCAATAAATGGAAATTAGTTGTAAATACCGTTAAAACAAAAATTATGATATTTAGTAAGGCAGGAAGATTGAGAAATGATTTAAAGTTTTATTACAATAACGAGGAATTAGGAATCGCCAATGGGTTTTCATATCTTGGTGTTGTGTTTAGTAAAGGAGGATCTTTTTCGTATGCCCAAACTACATTAGCAGGCCAAGCGCTTAAAGCCATTTTCCAAATGAAAAAATACCTTTATAAGTTCACATGTCTATCAGTAAAGCATAGACTTGATCTATTTGACAAACTTATTGCCCCAATTTTAAATTATGCAGGAGAAGTTTGGGGTTTTGTCCAAGGTAATGCAGTTGAACGAGTTTATCTACAGTTCTGTAAACGTATACTCGGTGTCAAAAAGACACCTCAGAATTATTTTATTTACGGAGAATTAGGAAGGTTAAGTTTTAAAACAATTAGATATATGAATATAATTAAATATTGGGTAAAACTATTGTATACAGATAATAACAAATACATAAAAAGGTTTATATTATGCTTAAAAATGACATGGAGCGAAATGCAAACAAGCCGAATTGGTGTTCACTTACTAAAGACCTTCTTTGTAGTTTAGGTTTATTTGATGCATGGTTTTATCAAGAAATAGGCAATGATGAATTATTTTTGTCATTAGTGAAACAGCGGCTTAAAGATAATTACATCCAGGATTGGCATGGTAGACTTAATGCATCGAGTAGAGCTCGATTTTATATTAATGTATCAAGTTTTAGACTTCAGCCATACCTCAAAATATTAAATGTTACAAAGTTCCGTAAGTGTTTGCCTAAATTGCGGCTATCCTCACACAGATTAAGCATTGAAACAGGTAGATGGAATAGACCGCAATCAACACCATTAAACGAACGTATATGTACCATTTGTAATTTATTAGAAGACGAGTATCATTTTGTTTTAGAGTGCACATTGTATACTGAACTCCGAGTTAGATATCTTTCTAGGTATTATAGACAACGTTCCAGTATGTATAAATTAATGGAACTTTTTAATATCGAAAATTAAGCTATTTTGAAAAATGTAAGTATTTATATTTTTAAAGCATTTGAATTAAGAAATACTACGTTGTATTCCATGTAATGTGTAAAGGTTTGTTGTAATTGTCGTCTATTTGTTTGTTAAGAAGTACACAGTGTTAGTGCACCTCTCTATACGTGTATAATTATGTATTTATTTATATTATTTATTTATATCAATTCTATTTCATAAATTTGTGTTTATTGTGTTATTGCTGCTTTTGTCGCCATTGTATATGTACATGTTGGGCCAGATGGGTCTATGACCTTCTTGGAAATAAATGTTCTGTTCTGTTCTGTTCTATATATCACTGTATTCCAAACTTGATGGTTATCACTCGACTCTGCACGTCTCCTGGCATATGTTTGTTCCTTAACCCCCAATATGTTTATTGCAAGCATATTAACCACATTTTGGTGAGAATGCAAACCATCTCCTGCATTCTATAAAAACAGTTTGTCCAAGTTTGTTAGTTTGTCCAACTGACCATGTTGTGCGTTAAAAACTATTGCATACCATACAATTTTACGCGTTTACAATTATACCATAGCAAACAGGCAATAAAACATGTAAAACGTACCTCATTTGTCATTTAAAACATCGTAATGATAGTATCCATAACAACTTATTCATAAATGATGAAACGTTATACCTACCAACATTTTTAATTAAAGACAAACGAAGGCATCAAGTGGTTTATTATTTTCAGTGACAAACTAAACTTGGCCATGGTAAGGTTTTAAAAGGTTCCTGAAGAGAAAAAGTCGAAAAGACGTTGACTGCAATCTATATGTACATACCGTAAAATATTTACATTCACACTTCGTTCCTTAACGATGGTTGTTGTTTATCAATTGCACTTTATTTCTGTATAAAGTGCAATGGCATTTCCCATCGATATCACGTGCGTTTGTTCGATACTTCTGTCCTGTCACTGGGCGCAATAATACCAAGGGGCGGGGCATATTTACTACGGAACTATTTTTTTTAATGAAATCGTAGTACAATTATTGGCAACATGCAAACTTGAAATCTGCAGTAAAGCAGTTAAAACAAAATAAGCAACGATTATTTGATTGATTTTAATGTAGATAATTTCATGATGGATGGAACAGTTGAAGAAACGTTTGTGTTTAAAAATGCTGTTAAATGTCACGAAAATGCAAAAACAGTTAGTTCAAAATAATCTCTTTAACGGGTGCTTGTATGACGTCATGGGTGATGTCATTGAAAAAGTTTTACATTAAGCTCGATTCGGGCCGCAACATAACTCGGCAGCTGCATTTTGTTTCGACGCCATTTTTTGCAGTGTTCATTCGTTTTGAAAGTGTTGTTTTTCGAAAATTGACTGGATTACTGGGATAATTTACACACAATACCTTGGGTAATCAATTAATTACCTATTCAGTCCTACTTTAACCATTATTTGTTTTGATAACTAATTCAAGCCTGAAAATTTTGTAAACATGTTCTTGATAAAATGTACAGCATCTTCAGCATCAGAGAAAAAAATATTTGAAATTTCTTTGTTTATTGCATACGACATAGTGGAATCATGTCCATATAAGTCGTATGTTCTGAATAAAATCGACAGAAATAACTAAAAGTTCGGAGGAGTTAGTCGTTTTAGACATAATTTAGTGCTTTTAATAGTCAAAACAACTGCAGAAAAAAACTATTTGGTAAACACATCAGCTTGCCATGAAAAGACAACTCAGCAGAAAATATGTAAGTTATATGACTTTTGTGGTTTATTTCCTGTTTTGGTATTTGTATGCAGCTACATTATATATTCTAAAATATGTTTTTGTGCAAAAGTTTGCATCGTTGACCAACTTTTGGTCAGAAATCAGGTCGCTCAGCCTTCATTGTTATGATACGGGCCCTGAAAGCGCATATGTAAAACAAAAAAACGGCACGTGAATTTACTGAATAATGACCGTTTTCTACCGATAACGCCCGGGTTTTTGCGTTTTAATACACCACGATAACGGACCGAAAACACACATTGTATGCAAAAATACGTATTCATAATATTCTTGACCTTGAAAAGATAGAAAATAAACATATAAATAAGGAACTATTTTATCTGTGCATTCATTGTCGTATACAATTAGGTTACGATAGCTGTTCTAATTTACCCACCGTTGAGAACAACGAGAGAAAGAAAAGAGAAAATGCTCTTGAATAATCAATTTATTTTAGCAGAAATGTAGATTTAAATGAATGTAGATATAAGTATTAAAATTCGACATGTTGCATTTTATCGGGGTATGGTATGCAATGGCGCAGTTCAAAATGTTGGTGGAGTCCTTCGGACTCCACCCATTTTGAACAGCCCCATTGCATACCATACCCCGATAAAATGCAACATGTCGAATTTTAATCCTTAAATAATGTAACTAAAATGATTAAACCTGTCAATCTATTGAACATGTGCCTATGGTATCAAACTTTGACAGAAAAGATGAAGGAAATAATTTCTGGCTACTCCCCTTATCATCGTTTTTAGGTTCCAAGTTTTAAGACGTCACATGTAATAAATATGTGTGTTTAGGGCTATTTGTACCTAAAAGATCAAAACCTTATTATCAGATGGAAATTTGCTATCAATAGATCTGCCAATTATTTCCAAACAAATCTATTTTAATCCAAATCTCATATCGAAATTTAGATCCTTCTTATGTCTTACTGTTTGAAAGTAGAGGAAATAATTGTACTCAACTAATTACAATAAAACTGTTTCCACTCTTCTGATTTCAAATCACAAACCACATACTTTGTTGGCTAGAGAATATACTTTTTATTATATATTTGAAGTAGGTTGTGGAAATCATCAATTATCATTAGTGTAAGTTATCAATGAGGGTTTTGGTCAATATCATATCCTGCACAACAGCTGATGAGTCTATAAGCAAACACCAAAACTCGTCTTCCGCTGAAAAAACATCGAGTGAGGGCAACATTCCCTCGAAACAGAAAGAATGGAAGGGTCCGGTAAGGCTTACTCTAATATTAGACTAAAACATGCATCGTGATCGTTAGCGATTCTCAGAACTAAAAAATATGTTTAAGGCTAGACAAGACATTTTTGTAATGTGCTTGCTCTAAGCATAAAAGCGGTTAAGGAATAAAAAAAAATCGGCCATTTAAAGTGTACAGTCGAGTGATAATCGTCAAGTTTGGAAAATAGGAAAAGAACCGTTACACCATGCAAAGAAAGGCCATCTTTTCCGAGAAATTACGAACAATTGTGAATAATTCAACATTAGAATATTAAAAATACAAACTTCAGGATATTCTGTGGGACTATGTCCACAACGGAAATTTTCCACCGAAATGCACGTGGAAGATAATTATTGAGCTCAAAGTTATTAATCCAACACGTAGCAGTTTCAACGATTGTCTTACAGGGATTATATACCTTTATATATTTATTCACATTTACTAAGGAAATACAGAATTGTAGATGGCGGCGAGAAAAAAATCACCGATTGCTCTCTTTGAATAGACATATACTACGCTCACTCGGACGAACGTTCCCTCAATTATGCGACATATGCCATTTTCACCATGAAAACTACAGTATACATAAATTGTGTTTTTGTCCAAATATAGTCGAACTTAAAGAAAAGCTATGCGACCAAATCATTATGCAGAAAGGATATCTAAGTTTCTTCGATTTGTCAGAGCAATAAAACACACACTATTTTCATTACCTGAAGGTAATAAACATACTGTTAATGTTAATATCACGTATTCTTTATCTTAAATATGACAATGCAAACTTAGGAAAGCGAGTTGAGAGGTACTTACAATGTTTTATTAATACCGGTCCTGTTCAATAATGTTGTCTTTCTTTAAAGTTATGATACCAATCTAAAATGCCGATCAAAGATCGAAGACTATGTTTTTCGATACATACCGGACTCATATATTTTGGAAAAAATTAAAGAGAAAGACCACTTACCAGGCAAAGGTTTGTACCAGAATCGGTACTTTTCCCTACCAATCAGCCATTTTCTTTTCTTGTTTACATGAAATCAAATCATTCCTCCTTCTCCCCTGACTTTAATATTTCAGTAATGCTCTTTCCTCTTCAACCCTTAACGAACAGCATTAACCCTGGAGTGACCTCCGGAAGCCCTAAAACATCAACACTGGAAATAGCCTTCTCCCGTTGATTGAGATTCATCACTGAGAATCTGATCATGGTAAAAGCAACGTTAATGTTAATTCTATTTCAAGAATGCAATGGTCCCTAAGTAACAGATATTCAAACACAATTATTGATAATGACGTACTTTAAAATGCCCCCACATAACACTTAAACACGCGAGATATAGTCATACATAAATTCTGAAGCACTCGGAATAACGTACTTACATTAATGATTAAAAATACTCTGTTAATGTTAACAACAGCAATGCCGAAATGTGAGAACATTTTATAAGTATATTTTACAAATATTACTTATATAAAAGGCCACACAAAATTGATGTTTCATTCCGCGGGTTTACCTCACCTAATTTTTCGGGGACTTATATACATTAGTATTTTTCATAAGAATTCGAATCTTTGAAAGAATATCCCTTTACTCTACACTAAGTGATATATTGCCCTTCATGCCAGGGACACATTGTACCAACACTTTAAACTACCAATATATGTACAATGTCAGCTTTGTGGCTAAAGAGTATTATCGTCTTGATAATGATTAGATTACATTTGGTCATTATAACGTTTACTGCGTATGGAATCAAGCCAGTCTGAGAACAGACAGATGGTGGATTTAAGAGCCTCTGCATTTTGTAAGTAGTTTGAATAATATTTACTCTGTCATAGTATTTAGTTGATATATACTTTTAAATTTGGGGAAAAATAAAACTTTTTAATCATGCTGTGCGTTCTTCAACAGCTATATAGTTTATTGTTGAAGTAGGTACGTAATTGTACATGTTGTGCCAACATTGACCCAATTTGATAATGGACTGTATTCATTCGAATACTTATAGTGTAAACTCAGTGACAGTTTTCCCCTTTAGACAAGGTTAACATGCAGCTATATTTCAAGTTGTTAAAATATGCTTTTTACTTTCTGGTTCCATCGCAAAATGATAAATCGATATTTTTGCAATTTCAGATTTTCAGAACGTAGCAAATGCGAGCCCTAGGGCAAGAATGAAATATGATAACTGTTCTTTAATTGCCTTGCTCGATCTAAAACAAACTAATCGCTGTCATTATAATTGCCCACCATCCTCCATATTATACGCGACAAAACTCCTCCATATCATAATTGACAAAAGCCATTAGGCAATTGGTGAATTTCTACACTTACAGTCGCATTTGAAAAGAGAACTGTATTGAGGAACTGTGGATAAAAAAAATCTAACACGATGGAATGTGTGCCTGGTGAAAAAATACCCGACACAACCGACTATGATCCCCATGTTGTTGAGAACTACACAGCTCTATCCCTACCTGAACCTATACCAACGTGGGAAATAACAGTGAAAATCATTCTTTATTCCGCTGCTTTCTTCTGTGACATCATCGGAAACAGCATTGTCGTCCTGGTTATCGTTCTGAACAAGAACATGAGGTCCACTACCAACGTGCTGCTTATGAACCTGGCCATGAGCGATATTTTGGTGGGATGTTGCTGCATGTGGATCCATCTGGGAAACTCCATCACAGAGGAATGGCCATTTAGTGAGAGCGCCTGCAAGGTTAACACATTCATGCAAGGTAAATCTTACTGTACTTCAAGACAGAATAATAACATCATAATTAGTTTACAAACACTGACACCGAGTGGTTCCAACGTGTGTCTGCATATGATATCCTCATTCACCTGAATGAAATTGCATGTGTTTTTTCCTTCACAAAACCTCATGCAAAATCGAATTGTGGTCACCTTCATTTCCTTAAATGGTGGTTGCCTTTCCACAACTGAAACTACAGTTAAAGTCGTTAAATCATTTATGTCGCTTTTAAAATTTTGGCAATAAAACGTTCAAACAAGCAAACAGCATTAGGGACGGGGTATCCGAAATACAGGTGCCATACGCCCGGCAAGCAGATTGATATAATCAATTACATAAATTTATACAGTAAATAAGAAGTTATAAAGAAAAATGATACGGCCTCCTTTAATTTTCCAATTCTGATAAATACACGTTGTTATTTGGTTGATATATAATTTTCTAATTCTATTTCATGCTCGTCTTCCAATCCTGATGTAATGTAGATATTGTGCATTTTAGTTATGGCCGTAACATCGAGTGTCCTAACGCTTACTGCCATCTCCGTAGAACGTTTCTTCGCGATCGTGTTCCCTTTGAAACGCAAAAAATCGCCCACCGTTATTGCCGTTGTGGTCTCCATTAATTGGCTTCTAGCTATAGGGATAGCACTACCGCAGCTGGTCGTTAGAAGGAGGTTCGAGTACTATTGGAAAAATCGCCACGAGGTTTGGTGCACGGAAGATTGGCCCAAGGTGTATGACGAGTATTGTCAAGCGGTCATGCCTGCACGAAAAATATATTACACCGTAGTTGTTGTAATAATGTACTTTATACCGATTTTTGTGATGGTGTGTGCGTACTCTGTGATTTGTGTGAAGATGATACAGCGAAAACGCCCGGGGACGATAGTTCCTTCCTCACGACTGGCGCAGGACAGAGCAAGGAAAAAGGTAGTTTATAACTTTAATAAGTCCTATGTCGGATAATGACTGCAAAGGACTGTTTCTCTGTCGCAATACTTTTTATCCAGCAGCGAGGCATTTTTAAGATTTCAATAAAGCACTTTCAGAAACATATGTTAAAACTTCAACACATAAAGCAAATTTGGGTATCAAAATCTCGTCTGAATGGTCTGGTTTAATGAAAAATATCTTGTACTACAGGTGATAAAAATGTTGATAGCGGTGCTGGTTGCGTTCATCGTTTGCTGGACCCCACAACAATCGCTTATATTGTGGGACATGTACCGATCACGTACCGCTGCCGTCAACCCGGTAAGTGTGAGATATGTACCAACCGCGTACAGCTAACGTCAACCCTGTAAGTGTGGGACGTGTACCGATTACGTATCGCTGCCGTCAACCCGGTAAGTGTGAGATATGTACCAACCGCGTACAGCTAGCGTCGACCCTGTAAGTGTGGGACATGACCCGATCACGTACCGCTGCCGTCAAGCCGGTAAGTGTGAGATATGTACCGATTACGTACCGCTGCCGTCAACCCGGTAAGTGTGAGATATGTACCAACCGAGTACCGCTGCCGTCAACCCGGTAAGTGTGGGACATGACCCGATCACGTACCACTGCCATCAACCCGGTAAGCATCATAAATGTACCAGCCGTGTGCTGCTGTCTTCAACCCGGTAAGTGTCATATATGTACTAACCGCGTGCTACTGCCGTCAACCCGGTAACTATGGGACATGTACCGATCACGTACCACTGCCTTCAACCTGGTAAGCATCATTTATGTACCAATCGTGTACTGCTGCCTTCAACCCGCTAAGTATCATATATTTACCGACCGCGTACCGCTGTCGTCAACCGGGAAAGTGTCGGACATGAACCGACCAAGTAAGCTGCCGTCAACCTGATAAATGTCATACTAGTATATGTTCCGTCAACGTATCGCTGCCGTCAACCCGGAAAATGTGAGATATGTATCCACCACGTACCGCTGCCGTAAACCCGGTACGTGTGGGATATGTACCGTCCATATTCTGCTTCCGTCAACCCGGAATGTGTGAGATATGTATCATCCACGTACCGCTGCCGTCAATCCGGTAAGTGTGGGACATGTATCCACCACGTACAGCTGCCGTCAAACAGGAATATCTGAGAAATGTTTCCACCACGTACCGCTACCGTCAACCCGGTAAGTGTGGGACATGTATCCACCACGTACAGCTGCCGTCAACCAGGAATATCTGAGAAATGTTTCTACCACGTACCGCTGCCGTCAACCCGGTAAGTGTGGGATTTGGATCCACCGCGCACCGCTGCCGTCAACCCGGTAAGTGTGAGATATGCATCCACCACGTACAGCTGCCGTCAAACCGGTAAGTCTGGGATATGTACCGTCCACGTACCGCTGCCGTCAAACCGGTAAGTCTGGGATATGTACCGATCACGTACCGCTGCCGTCAACCCGGTAAGTGTGAGATATGTATCCACCACGTAACGCTGCCGTCAAACCGGTAAGTCTGGGATATGTACCGTCCACGTACCGCTGCCGTCAACCAAGTAAGTGTAGGATATGTATCCACCACGTATCGCTGCAGTCAACAGGTAAGTGTATGATATGTACCGTCTACGTACCGCTGCCGTCAACCCGGAAAGTGTAGGGTTTGTATCCACCACGTACCGCTTCCATCAACACGGTAAGTGGGGGATATGTTTCCACCACGTACCGCTGCCGTCAACACGGTAAGTGGGGGATATGTACCGTTCACATACCGCTACCGTCAACCCGGAAATTGTGAGATATGTATCCACCACGTACCGCTGCCGTCAACACGGTAAGTGTAGGATATGTATCCACCACGTACCGCTGCCGTCAACACGGTTAATTGGGGATATGTTTCCACCACGTACCACTGCCGACAACACGGTAAGTGGGGGATATGTACCGTTCACGTACCGCTGCCGTCAACCCGGAAAGTGTCAGATATGTATCCACCACTACCGCTCCCGGTGTGGGTGTATGGGTGGGTGTGGGGCATGTACCGTCCACGTATCGCTGCCGTCAGCATGGTTAGTGTGCGATATAAACTGACCACGTTCCGCTGTCGTTAACGCGGTAAATGTGGGATATGTACCGACCAGGTACCGCTGCCGTCAACCCGGTAAGTGTCATATATGTTCCGACTTCGTTCGCTGCCGTCAACCCGGTAAATGAGGCATATGCACCGACCTAGTACAAGTACAGACCAGGTACCGCTGCCGTCAACTCGGTAAGTGTGGGATATGTACCGACCACGTATCGCTGCCGTCAATTCGGTAATTTTTGGGACATGTACCGACCACGTACTGCTGCCGTCAACCCGGTAAGTGTGGGACATGTACCGACCATGTACCGCTGCCACCAACCCGGTAAGTGTTGGATATGTACCGACCACGTACCGCTGCCGTCAACCCGGTAAGTGTGGGACATGTACAGATCATGTACCGCTGCCACCAACCCGGTAAGTGTGGGACATGTACCGACCACGTACGCTGCCGTCAACTCGGTAAGTGTGGCATATACCAACTGCGTACCGCTGCAGTCAATTCGGTAAGTGTGTGACATGTACCGACCACGTATCACTGCCGTCAACTCGTAAGTGTGGGACAAGTACCGACCACGTACCGCTGCAGTCAACTCGGTAAGTATGGAGCATATACAAACCACGTACCGCTGCCGTCAACCCGGAAAGAGTGGGACATGTACCGACCACGTACCGCTGCCGTTAACTCGGTAAGTGTGGGACATGTACCGACCGCGTATCGCTGCCGTCAACTCGGTAAGTGTGAGACAAGTACCGACTACGTACCGCTGCCGTCAACTCGGTAAGTGTTGGATATGTACCGACCACGTACCGCTGCCGTCAACTCGGTAAGTGTGGGACATGTACCGACCGCGTATCGCTGCCGTCAACTCGGTAAGTGTGAGACATGTACCGACTACGTACCGCTGCCGTCAACTCGGTAAGTGTGGGACATGTACCGACTACGTACCGCTGCCGTCAACTCGTTAAGTGTGGAGCATATATATACCACATACCGCTGCTGTCAACCCGGAAAGTGTGGGACATGTACCGACCACGTACCGCTGGCGTCAACTCGGTAAGTGTGGGATATGTACCGACCACGTATCGCTGCCGTCAATTCGGTAATTTTTGGGACATGTACCGACCACGTACTGCTGCCGTCAACCCGGTAAGTGTGGGACATGTACCGACCATGTACCGCTGCCACCAACCCGGTAAGTGTTGGATATGTACCGACCACGTACCGCTGCCGTCAACTCGGTAAGTGTTGGATTTGTTTCGACCACGTACCGCTGCCGTCAACTCGTTAAATGTAGGATATGTACAGACCAGGTTCCGCTGCTGTTAACTCGGTAAGTGTGGGATATGTACCGACCACATATCACTGCAGTCAACTCGGTAAGTGTGGGGCATATACCAACCACGTACCGCTGCCGCCAACTCGGTAAGCGTGGGGCATATACCAACCACGTACAGCTGCCGCCAACTCGGTAAGCGTGGGACATGTACTGACCACGTTACGCTGTCATCAACCCGGTAAGTGTGGGGCATGTACCGTATACGTACCGCTGCTGCAAACCCCGATGAGTGGGTGATGTTTACCGACCACTTACCACTGCCGTTATTCCGGTGAGTGTGGCATATAAACCGACCACGTACCCCTGCCGTGATCCAGATGAGTGTGGGATATGTACCGTCCACGTACCGCTGCTGCAAACCCGGCGAGTAAATGATGTTTACCGACCACTTACCACTGCCGTCATTCCGGTGAATGTGGCATATAAACCGACCACGTACCGAAGACGTAAACCCGGTTACTGTGGGATATGAACCGACCGCATACTGCTTCCGTCATGTCGGTAAGACTCTTCCTCCAGTTTCGAGCCTTCCACAGTGCACCACCAAAACATATATATATTTTTTTTTTTATTATTTAGTTCTGATGTTCAATATTTACCAAGCACAATACATATATCCGTTGCAGCATATGTAGCTTTAATTAGCATTTTGCATTTAACGAAAGAAGGTTTTATCAGATTTTTTATCAAATAGCATTTTCATTTTTTTCGGAAATGCCTTTATACAAAATAAATAAGTTCAAAATGGTTATTACTACCCAATCAGCAATGTCTTAGTGCTTCAGGGTAATTGCAGTTTTTGCAGATGTTTGCATATTTGTAACCAGGAAATGGATTTTGTCAACTATTTTTCACTAGGTTGTTGAATATTTTTCTTATTTATAAGGATATCACCAAGACATTGTAGGTTAAGTAGTCTGGGTCATTTTGATATAAAACATAGTTATCTTGTCGACAGACTTTTCCGAAAACATGCAAATGCTTTTGCTCCAAAGTCTGATAAAATCTTCTTTCGTAAAATTCGGTCATAAACTGGCCCTATTCTTGACACTTCTTAATTTCCTTATAACAGGATTAACATAAGCTCATTTTTTCCATTATTTGCGTAATATTTACTTCCGAAAGAGTTTTTGTATATTTTAGATAAGCATTAGCTTGATAATTATCACAATAAGCCAGCATCCACTGATTAAAATTGTGATAATCTTAAACGTGCTCGGTGTAGCACCGACAAACGCGATGCAACTTTCCTGGCTTTAAACAACACTGAGGAATCCAGTTCTCAGTACTTCCCTTCAAATGCCGGACGCAAGGAAAGGGAGCTTCTGGTACCATATTTGTACGTATTTCGGCTTTGACGCGGCTGAGGTTTGAACCCAGACCTTTCGCACCCAAAGTGAACGCTCTTTCACTGAGCTATCGGGGCTGTTTACACTCGTGGCCAAACCACTCACGTATAGCTTTTGAGGTTCATTATATATAACGACATAACACTGAAACAAAAACCAATTACCCTCTAACTATAGCTTATAATAAAGGTGTTCATGTGTCAAATATGTTATGTAAAAGGCCCAATTGAATTTCTGACAATTAATTTTCAAAATATCAAGGAAAAATGCTCAAATATGAGCTGTCATAAACGAAGACCACTTTTCATGAATATGAAGAGAGAAGGGAAGTCACATGCTAGTCTATCTTTTCTAAAATGCAGTGCAGCAGAGTCACGCCTAAGAAAGATTGTGATTAACAGTTTACGTGTTCTATCCATCGAATAAAAAAACATATACATGTCGAAAATGTTAGCTTGAATCCCATAAAATGTTTTCTAAGTAATTGGCAATTTTCATTCCTATAATAATTTCCTTTAGCTCTGAACTTGGAAGTTGAAATACGAAGAATACGCCAATTTAACATGTGACTTTAATAACAATGTTCTTTTCAGGCTTCAGGTATTTTTGGTCTAAATTATGTTTTAAAGTGACCGGCTCATGTTTTTGGACCAAAATTAGTGTGTATTTTTTTTCGAAAAAACATCTGAAAACACTTATTACATAATGATTTTACTTTTTAATACCGAAATACAGAACAAATACAATTAAGGTATACAAAAGTATTCTGGTTTGTGGTGTGGTGCGAACCTTCGCCTGTACAGTCCATATTATTTTTTAGAAAGGACATTACCAATCGGCCACAATGACACAAAAATAAAGGGTATCTTTTCATTCTGCGACGACATTGGTAAACAACAGGTGATAATGATCAACCAATCACGCTACATCTTTCGCTGAATTACTTTAGAAACGGTTTTCGAAGTCGTAATCTTGAAAGACAATATTACAATATATATCAACATTTATTGTAGTGTTCCAGCTGTCATGCAGTATTTAAGATTTTTAAAACACTCATGATCATTTAATAAACCTTATCTAGTTTTTAAAATTAAATCTGAACAAAAAATGCATTTATAATAACATGAGGAGCGAGTCATTTAAAAACACCGACATTTAACAGAAATTGGCTGTATCACTTGAACAGGTCATACATGCGGTATGTCCTGGCAAAGTCTTACGACAAACATAACCAAGGGCTGAGTAAATAAACTGTTCTGAGCTGAGCTTATTGCAGTCTTCCAACTTTTCAGATACCAGATTACGTTCTTAAGATAGAGTACGTGGCGATCTACATTGCCTATTGTAACAGCGCACTCAACCCGATCTTGTACGGAGGTTTTAATGAAAACTTTAGGAAAGGCTTCAATGACGCTTTCAAGTGTACGCTTTGGAAAAGAAGGAATGTCGTTTCACCAGGTAATAATTTAAAGAACATGATGAGTGGCAATGTTAATTAAAGCTTATGAAGTGCGATTTTCGTTGAATTACAAAATCCACATTTTTATAATTTTGTCCAATATTTAAGGGAAATAACAGTTGTGCGGGCCTTGATAGGTAAATGCCGGAGAGTACCATTTCAATATCGTATTCTTCCAGCCGCCGAAACAAATCTACACCAAAGGCGGCTACAACAACAAAAACAGCAACATCATCAACAACAACTAGAACAACAGCAGGACTCGGCCAGCACCACCCAGGCTCAAACCTGCCGCAGTCCCGTCTTTACTTCAACCATCTGACGATTGTTTATCAGAAACATTCTTAAATATTTCAGCTAAGTGCTGTCTTGGACCTATCAATCAGTCAGTTATTACACGCACGAATGTTGTGTTCGGAAGGGTTTTAGTTTATTCCTGGCAGATTGCTGATTATTGCTATTGATGCTACCATCTGGGTGGGCGCAGGTCATATCTCTTGACCAATGTATGTCTTGGGACATTGTCTTGATCTCCGGCACACTACTTACTAATATTCTTTAAATATTTTCATGAACATATTCTTTAATACTATAGAATACAAGAAATGATAGGCCACGAAAATACCTTAGTAATTTCTCAATGTCAATCTTCGCTCATTATTTAAAAAAACGGCATGGAATTAATCAGAATGATACATTTGTGGTTTTCAAAGCGAAGTATGTTTTTTATATTTATTTGATCAACATCTTTGCTGCTTATTATTCTAAAGGAAAGAAATTCTAGCTCAAACAAATGCACTTGAATAATACTTTTAAAGAAACAGATTGTACTCAATAGTTTTAAGCATACATTCAAAGGCCTAATTCAGGTATATACATGTAGTGGACCTGTCACGAGTCCCACATCCACATTTTATTCAACGGGTTTAGGAAATTTGTGGACCTTTTAGGCGAGCTTCCTAATATATTTTCTGGACGAGTTCATTAAAATTACGCATAATTAGATTGGAACTCTTTTTATCATATGTCATCCCCAATCTCCTACGCAGTGATCTCCCCTGACAAGCAGAGTACATGTCTGCCAACATGAGCGAGTATAGATGGATTTAAGCTATATAAACTGTATAACTGTTTTTATTCCTTCTCTCTGTTTGGCCAGTTTTTATCAAATTTCATTGATTACGGTGCATTGAG
The DNA here is from genome assembly GCF_026914265.1 of Mya arenaria. NCBI lineage: Eukaryota > Metazoa > Mollusca > Bivalvia > Myida > Myidae > Mya > Mya arenaria. The sequence goes on from NC_069123.1 coordinate 61,916,256, forward strand.
GTTAAAATACAAAACCTATTTAATATTTATGATAATTTACAATCATTTCTGATATAATAGATGGTCACGTGATTTGCATAGTGGCAGTTATTGCTGTACTGTATCACAAATTTACAATGCAATATTATTTCCCGCGCTAAGGTACGCGCATTGCAGAAATGTAAGACCCGGAATGATCAAAAGCAGGATGTACATTTGATCATTTTATTTACGTTTTTTTAGTTGTATGCATACTGAGATTATCTCCAGTAAGACTCACAAGATAAACACTATGCCTTGAACGAAATTTGCTTTAAACTGTGAAGTACTAACACACGTAGTTTGATGACGTCATCATTTTGTGATGTGCCCATGACGTCATTTTTTGTTTTAATTTTCACTTCAGAGTATTTACAAAAAACCTAAATATAAATAAAAGTAAAAAAGCACTTGAAAATATTGTCTTTTCTTTTCCATTATTGTCAAGCTTTTGCAATTATTCTCAGTAAAGACTAGATCATAGTTTGTTCGGGATAGTGGGGTCTTTCAGTTTCAAGGCCTTGTTCGGAATACCTTTGGAACAATAGGTGATTTTATTCTAATTAGAATACAACCTACTAAAATTTCAGCCAATGTAATTGCAAATAGGCAATCCATAAGATGTTAAGAATTAAAAAATAATTTAATCGCTAAGAATTTATCTAACTTTTAAAAAATAACTTTCAAGGGTGTTTAAATGTCCGCCTTCTGCCACTCATCCGATAAACTACGCACTACCTACGTCAGATTTTTCTTCGCTCACCCCGCCAACTCTAAATTATTAAAAGGTTACTTTATGCCATAATAACTAAAACTTCTAATGGAATAATTAGAAGCAATGAAATACTAAATTAAACGTGGAATAAACAGTGTTGCTTTGTTAAAGTCACCCTATCGAAAAAACACAATGATACAATTTCATTGGTAATTTGGTTGTAAACATGTATTGCAAACTAAAGTGCGCGGCATTGGGTACTGTTTAACGACAATAGAACGAATATGTATGCAATGGTTGATAACGATGCCGTTTAAATAGTTTAGCTCCAAATTAAGAAACTGACCTTCTGTTGTTTCCTTATTTAGACACTTGATAAAGCGTCAGACTTGTTTTCCTAAAATGACGGTCAACTTAAACTGTGGTGGCAGGGGTAGTCATTTCTTAATAATGACACACGCCTAACTTTATAGCAAGGCATGGATGCGGAATATGAAAACATTTCAATTGAAATCTCAAATGAGACGTTTGATGGCGACTTCTATCTTGGACTTAAAAGTGACACAACCACTGACAGGACATTCAAAATCATATTTTACAGCATCTTAATGATGTTTGGAATTTTTGGAAATTTGAGTGTTGTTTTAGTTATATGTAAATCTAAGCAACTTAGAACGAAGTTCAACTTTTACATTGTAAACCTAGCAGTCGCGGACTTTTTCATGGCGGTATTTTGCACGTGGATTCATTTAGTATCGAGCCTTCATCCTGAACAGTGGACTCTTGGGAAATTAATTTGCAAAACCCACAATTTCGTTCAAGGTGTGTATTTGACTTCGTTTTTAATCAGCATAAGTCTTGTTATTTGTTTTGCAATGCTTTTTTCGCTGATTGATTGATGATTTCGGCAGGTCATCTATAAACAATTGCGCTGATAAATTACTTTCTGTCGCCAGTGACAACTGTGTGCTGCAGCGTATTTACCTTGACAACGGTTATAATTGACCGGTTTATTGCTGTGGTATCCCCTGGCTGTCTATGGATAACACAGAAGTGTCAACCTGTCAATGCAGTAATTATCTGGTTGCTTTCATTTGCCGTGGCAACCCCATGGCTTATTTTCCAATATTACGCCGCGTTTGACTGGATCGGTGGGCATGAGGTCGTCTGTCAATCGAAATTCCCATCTGCTTTGTCAAAGAAAGCCTACTATGTGTCATTCTTCGTTCTGGTTTTCCTGTTTCCCGTTCTGCTGATGTTTTCGTTGCTGGTTGTTGCTGTGATCAAGAGCAATACAGTACGACCGAATGGAACGTTAGCAACAGAATGTTTCAAACGGGCGCAAAGAAAGGTAATGCCAATTCTTTAAAGCTGCACTCTCACAGATTGAACATTTTGACAACTTTTTTTATTTTTTATCTTGGAACGAGCCATTTGTTTTGCGAAAATCCATGGAAACCAGTTATATAAAAAATTAGATCGCAGATTTTTATATTTAAGTTCAAAAATTGATGTTTTATGCATTTTTCTTAAACCATTAGTAACATTAATTTTCGAACGGAAATATGCAAATCTACGATTTGATTTTTTGTCAGCAATCTTATATCATTGGTTTATAGATATCTACGCAAAAATTTGCTCTTTTAAAGACAAAAAAGAAAAATTGTAAACACGGTAAATCTGTGAGAATGCAGCTTTAACAACAACCGACTGCACTGCAAATGTAAACATAGGATACTGAACGGAACCCCATGTTCATGCCGTTTACGATAAATACATATTTATTCATTTATTAATTTGCAACGTTTGGTTGGAGTAATATTTCAGTTTTGATACTTTTCAGGCCCACTTTTTGCTTTTGACGGTGCTAATAATGTTTTGCGTCAGTTGGGCGCCACAGCAAAGCTTGCTTCTCTGGGACATTTACAGGGATATACACGAGGTAAACTATACAGTTGAGTAACGCAATATTGTTTTAAAGAAATAAACACATTAAGAAGTAAATGATAATTCTGTTTCGATAGTCAGTCTTTAAATAGTTAACATAATATCCCAGTACCAAATCAAACACGTAGCACTGTACATGCATTAGTCTTGCACACAGACAGCCATTGTCATACCTAGGGCGTATTCCATTCATCCGTCAAATTGTTCTTCTAGCAAGAACATAATTATTCATATTATATACTCCGTCATCGCCACACATTCTGTTTCCTTTCTCTATCGTCATGTGACGTAGCATACTACTAATTCACTCTCAGTGAACTTCTGTTGCACTGGCCGTTTCAAGGCAGTATCAACAACATTTACTAAAATATATTCTGATGCATTTGTGGTTTATCTGTGTTGTTTTGTACGTCGAGTGTCTGATGGACTTTGACCTTTAATCAGGGACATTGTAAATTGTTTTGCGACTGAGCGTTCTGTATTATAAAGTTAAATATAAAGGCGAAAACATTTATGAATTGCATGCAATGTGTACCGAGTCATATAAGCGTGCCCAACTTAAAGCATTATCTGTTGTTTTGGGGCATAGACAAAGCTCGGCTTTTAGATGACTGTGATGACTTTTAAGAAGCGACCTTTGACCTTTAACCTGGTTGCACTATGATTTGATTCCAATGTCTACCAAAGCCCAGTTTAGAATATGCTTTCCTTTGAAATAAAACCAAATGTAAACGAAAGTAAAATATCAGGAGTAGCAAGATTATTTGAAATAATTTCTCTCTTCTTTCACTGTTTCAGAAACCACCAGGAATTAAAACGGTGCATTTTGTAGCTTTGTATCTTGCATACTCTAGCAGCGCCGTCAACCCAATTCTGTATTTTGTGTTCAATAAATGTGCACGTGCGTCACTCTGGAATATAGTCACCTGTAGGAGGAACCGGAGCGCAGTGGCAGTTCATCCAGGTAAGCATTGGAATCTTGTCTCTTTGGTTTCATTCTATTTATGTTAGAAACGATGCCCTGAAGCATGCGTAGAACCTCAATAGTCAGACAGGACTATACATATATATGGACTTAATAAAACACGGAAAACGACAGGGACAAGCCCAGTTAAAAAACACACACACAATAAAATTAAAACCCTTTAAAAAGGTATTTGGCCAAAAGAAACTAAACGAGGAATACCATATTAAGGCGCATGACTTCCACTCTGAACTGTATCTGAGTATATAACTACCCGAAGTATTATAGTAATGATTGACATGGAAATTTACATAGGATATAACCCCATGTCCTTACTTGCGGCGAAATTTGTGAACATTTGCATGTTTGTTAGCTTCCGTTTAAGTGAAACTATAGAACAAAGTTATCATTTTGGCCATTACTTTACGTTATCAATTACCGGGGTAAACAGTTCAACTTATCAGTTATTTTTTTATTCCTAAATAATGAATAAATAAACTGAGCCTATCCTTTAAATTGTCATATAATTTGTTGCAAACACATACAACAAAAACTTTAACGCATTTATTTTGTAGAACCGTCCCCGCATCACCAAGATGTGTAAACGACAGAGAAAAGGAAGATATAACTTCACGGGCATTATCCTTGTAAGTTGAGTTTCATGTTCGAATAGCTTCCATTTGTAAGAATATACCAAATCTCTTGACCGAGCAATATTGATCCTGTTGTCACTTGGAACGACCGGATTTATTTAAATTTCAGGGCACCAAACGAACAAAGAGATCGAACGAACAAAAATAACATGAGGATTTTTCAAATTCTGAATTGTTTGCTTGAATACAAATCATAATAAAATATTTAAATCGTATGTTGTTGTATTTTTCTATTTATTTATTGCTTTCACTTTCACACTGAACAAGAGATGGTTGCCAAACCCCTATGATCATGAGCGCCGCTTTGACAGAAACATGCGAGATATTCAATAAAGGTGTGCAAGGAAGAAATGACTTAACTAGTAATGATTATAAGGTTACAGACAACAATCGTTTCGACCATGGACAAATACTTCAATAGACTGTGGCAGTGACATTGACTTTTAATCTACTTACCCCAAACGACAAAGGAGTTATAAAAATGTATAAAAGAACATTTGCTTATGCATTGCTACCTAAGAATGAAGTTCCATGGTACTGTCAAATCGTCGTCATGCTATTGTACGGACACAGTTTTTGTTTCTTAGTTTTTGTAAGACTGTTCCCCATTACCTTGAATTAAAACTGCTGCCCTCAATGACGGGAGGGATCATTTACTTGTCATGGGCAACCAACAACATGGTGCCAAACCGTTCTGAATTTACTGTGAAGACAAAGCTTTTGGAATATGATGTTGACCTTGCACGTTGTTGAACTGCTGACTTAAAACGTAACCGGTGGCATCTATCGGTTAAAGGCAACCGACCACTCAAGCTTAATGGTCTAAGGTCCCTTCCATAAGTTATTGTGCTGAGAATGTTTTCAGTGTTGACCATGACCTTGGTCTAGACCTACTGACCTCAAATATTTTCTGGGTCTATTACTGTTCATGGAAAACCAACCACTAAGGTTTCATGGTCCCAGCTGAAACTGTTCTACAGGTATTATGCGAACAAAACATAGTCTACCGACAGACCCACCCTTTGGCCGACCGTCCGATAAACTGGCAGACGACCTATGGACATTTGCAAACCTTTCGTGAAAGGGAGAACGCACAAATTCAACTGCTTGATTTGATAGCGTTAATGAACGACCAAAATACGACCATCATTTTTATGACGTTTTACCAACATGTTTTGCATTGCATACATATTTCAAATCGATGATGGTGACGTTTGGTACTAATACTTTCTATAAATCTTACTTCGTAGATGATATCTTAAGTTTAACTGACATAGTTGTGTCAGTTATTTTGGCCGAATTGAACACTATCCCATTTAGATAGGCGTCTAAATATAGACGTTAGAATAATGATGTCAACATCCAAGACGTTTGTTGTAAGTAGTATAATCGAATTTTGTGTACAGTCTTTTAGGATTTCGCTGAAATTGGAAATGCGTACAAATATATGTAGCCAATTTGGATCGTGATTATAAGATAAAGGAAGCTTACACGTTGAAGTGCATTTGATAGATCGAGTAATTTGGGAACATGCTTGGGGTTTTTCGATGTTAAAGTCGCACAGAAGTCAGAAAGTTTTAAGGAATGGATTGCGAAGCCTGTCTTAAAAATAAGTCCTTCCCTGTTGACCTTTCCTCTATTGTGAACAGTGATTGATTTAGGCTCTGTTCAAATGGAATGTTTAGCATACGTGCTTTATCATGTGCGTTCAATGCTTTGTTTGTTTATTTATTTTTACGTTTACGCTGTATGTTAAAGCACACTTGCTTTCACTCATTTCACTCCCAGTGTTTCCGCAACAATTATAATGTGTTAACACTTGTCCCTCATTTCCCAAAAAAATACACAGCAACATGTTGCTGTCTTTTTTTTTTTTAAATTTTGATAGAGATAGAATAAGAAATAATTTCACGGTATTAGAAAACACGAGTCTCTATCAGTAAAATCTATAAAATAATCAGAGTTTTTATCACCAAATGAATTGATACTTATTTAAATTAATTAATAGGACGTGTTTTTAAATTTAATTGATATTATTATCAATTCTTGAGACCAACATTTCTAAATGATTTGTCTGGAAATGTATCGTTATCCGAACAATTATCGCTTTCTCTACATCTTTTCTTGATTTTACATTTATCTATGTCCGTGGTTGAATGAGTTGAGTATACCGGACATCAAATGTTCCAGTTGCGGTGTTTCAGGAACGTCCAACATGGCAAAACATTGAATGTTTTTATTTCTCATTTATCAATGTATCGACTTTAAAACAAGTTCAGCTTCGAGCAAATATACAGTGATTGCATTATTATAACCAAATAACCAATATTTTTTCAACATACGTCTTAACTCTTATAAAACTAGAACCGATACGTTGGAGCCAAGTACAATCCGTGGTGCCGAAAACTGAAAAATCGTTTTCCCGAAAATATAATTATACTCAACCTATTCTTCAATCATTACCATTTTAAATTAAAATAGATCTTTGTGGCTTATATTTGTAAAAGAATAATTTCTTTTATAATAAACCTCAGAAACCGGAATCTTAAAAAATATTTCCAAAATGTTTGATAGATAAGATCTAATGTCAAAAGATTGTATCATATCCTGTCGTCTTGACATTTCCGCTGTTTCCGAGCTATGACAAATTACATAATAGTATGCCTGCTAAATATAGTATAGGAAGCTAATGAATGGCAACTGTATACTGTAAACGGAACCAGCATAAATCACTCGATGGCTTTTAATGGTTTATTTTCTGTCAAACATTCTATATTTAGAAAACCAGTACACACGTGTGTGTTCTTCTGAATTTTGAACTTCAACTATATATATATATATATATATATATATATATATATGTGGATAAATGCACAATACGCTTTTAATTGGGATGTCCCCGAACCAGTAAATTCTATTGCATCTGTAAATTTGCGATTGGTTGGTTCGGTTTCCAAGCTTTCAGCGTGCAATATTACCATACTATTTTACGTAGTAATGGCTAGTATATATTTTGAAATGCAAATTCGTAACAAAATCCGTTTTCGGAGTAAAACATTCATTAGTCTCTGAAAAGCTGTTTGCTTTCAAGTGACTTGAAATTAGTTGCAGTTGTCGCATGTAATGTTCTTTGAGTTCACCGTTGTCTTGGCGTTTGTTAAGACTTCGGAAACAGTTCTGGTTGTCTGCGCTTATGGCTTGACCTTTCTCACCCCCCCCCCCCTCTTTTCAGCAGCAGAAGTGACCGGTTGACCAGTGCCGTCAAAAATCAATATTGTAAGCATTCAATGGCAACAAAATCGTTTTTCATAGAAAGTGTCATTTCAGTATTTCGGAAACATGAGTGAAAGAGAGGTAAAATATATTGCTACGCTTTTATTTGGCCTTCTTGCAAATTTTTAAATAACTAAAGAAGTTTAAGGTCGTATGAAGCGCTTTCATAATTATCAAAATGATGTCAAAATGTACGCTAATTAGGCTTATATTTGCGGATATATGGTTTATATTCTGTGTAAAAAAACACAAAAAAAACTCAGATTACGCTTATAACAAACTTTGCTCAAAACATGCACCCTTAAATTTCAATTATTTCGAACTATTTGCTTCTCAAAATCTCGGCTGCTTGTTTTTAACAAGTGGACAAACAATGCTGTCTAAAGAGATGTATCTGTCAGTGATGCAGACTACCCCGTCAAGAGTGATCAGTGGAAACTACGCTCATCTTGGTGTTTAGACTCCCGCAGTGTCGGTGATCGATGTGGTAGAAATGTAGGAGCCATAGATGCCATCGTCTTACTCGTCAATACACTACGGCGTTCATTCACCCCGCCCCCCTCCCCTGCAACAACGGATTGTTGCCGTAAATTTAATAATATGTAAATCTCTGTGCACAACTAGATTTTGTTTATAGATACACATTTGTTTTCATCGAACGAAAAAGACACCTTGAAACGGGTATTTCCAAATACCTACTGAAATTGGTGTCTGGTATCGACATAATAATGAAATGCACTTACACTGTGGGTTGGTATCCGTATGGCGACAGAAATCCCCTGGTATTTAGCTGAAACTCCACAGCAGTTAAACATCTATTTACGAAATGGTGTATGTAGCAGGAGATTATATTTGAAAGCTTTAGGCTTTCGATCAAATCTTCAAACATCTGCATTGTTGCATATTGTAAATTACTTTTTCATAAATTAATGAAATATGAATAGCGTGATATAATTGTTTCAAAGTTCTGGAATAATAAAGTCGATACTATGATTGTTTACCGACAAATGCAGTACACATGTACACAAAACGTTCTGTGTTTTGTATTAATATTCTAATGCATATTACATACAAAGACAAGTATCTACATATGTTTTAAGGCTCATCACATATTGAACAAGAAGACCGAGTAGCGATGAAGCGAACGCCAGCTCGTATGGTGTTGTTACATATTCGAAAAGAGGTATTTCTCGACAATTACTGAAGGCAGAGGTACAAGGTTCAAACACAGGCGCTTATTGCCACTTGTAACACGTCAATTGAGTTTTGTGTGAATATCTTGACAGTATTTTAGCTATTGCAAAGGCTAAATACTTTTACACGATAATGACGGCGGCACCACGGTGGTACATGTGAAAGGGCCTGATAGTACTAGGAACTCCCAAACAATTTTGGTATTCAGTGGCTACTCTAGATGTATCACAATCATTCCTAATATGTGAGTTTGTAAACTTAATACAATAAAGCAGTGATGGTCGATGGGTTTATAGTAGATATGGTATGGCCCAACACTAATGATCTGATGGTGCATGAGTAGAGGTTGTAATCTAACATTGTACGCTACAGGTACTAGTCCAAGCCTGGGGCCAGTTTCAATAAAGGCTTTAAGGCTTATTCCTCCGTCTGCAGATAGCGTTGGTATCTCTAATCATAGAAGTACTTGTTCTGCTTTAAAACTAGAGGCCTTGGCCTACCACACTGCGACATAGGGTTTTACATCTTTGCGGGAAATGTTCAAGACTTAATAGATAAAAGATATATCCATTGAGCAATTCAAAGCCCTCATGGCGCTCTTGCACTTAGTAACTCAATGGATAAAGTCGAGAGAACATTAAGCCAGATCATTGGAACTTGCTTCTTACACGATGTGTTATGTAACAGGTTTCAAAGAAATGGGCTGAACGGCAATTAAATTGAGGGTTTCATTACTTATCAGTCGTATTTAACAGTTTTCGACATATATCCTCTCCAAAGTGTCCTATTAATTGTATAATACAATCACCATTATCGAACTATTAAACCATTAGCAGTATTAAACGTTGCACTAATTAAAAAAATACGTCATGAAAACTGGCTTGATAATGTATTGTCATGTGTTCTAAATTTTTCTTGACTCAGTTCTATAAGATGTTATTCACGACTTGCTTAATATAAAATAGTGCTCAGGGCTCAAGGTGAGTAAGAGACAATGCTCCCACGGTACGTCGACTAGTTTTCCTGGAAAAACAGATAAGCTTTATATGTTGCAATACTTATGTTTCATAAAAAAACGAAAGCGCAAGGTTATGCCGCTCTTATTTACAAAGGCATATATTTTTATATTGTTTTATAAAATACAATAACTGTTTAGTTAGAAATGTTGTCGAATGAACAGAAGTAAGAGCAATTTAAATCAGAATCTAGATACTGTTAAAGCTGCACTCTCACAGATTTACCATTTTGACAACTTTTTTGTCTTGGAACGTGCCAATTTATGCGAAAATGCATGAACACCAGTGATATAAGACTGCTGACAAAAATCGGATCGCAGAGTTTTATATTTACGTTAAAAAAAATAGTGTTTTATCCATTTTTCTTAAACTGTTAGTAACGCTTTTAGCCATAAAACATTAATTTTCGAATGGAAATATGAAAATATGCGATCTGATTTTTTGTTAGCAGTTTTAAATTACTTGTTTGCAGACATTTACGCAAAAATTGGCTCATTCCAAGACAAAAAATTAAAAAAAAGTTGTCAAAACGGTAAATCTTTGAAAGTTCAGCTTTAAGTACTTCAGCCATATTTTATTCTCGAGTTCATTTGGCACAGCGATCAACAGTCAACGCCGAACATACATGAGACAAAGAATACAACATACATAGTCAGCCAAACATTACTTGATTTAATCAACATGTAGTACGTGTCCCAAAGCACGCATAATACCAAAAACATTTAGTAATACGATAAGGTTTAGTCAGATACATCTTATACAAGTCTTATTCTTCGTCATAATCTTTGATTACAGTAACATATATTTTTCAACGTACCCTTCCTTATACGCTGAAATTATAAATTTATAAATTTAAGTCATTAGAGTTAAATCTTAAAAGAACAGTGAAGTTATGTGTATGCCCTTTAGATGCTCTACTTTACTTAGAGTACAGATGTCTGTCAGCTATTTTCATCGTGAACCGCACATAATTGAAGTTGGCATTTTAAATTAAATTTTGATTGGTAAGGCTGTGTCTGATGTCTCTGTTAATTTAAATGAAAGAAAGTCCACTAAGACTAGGGACAAGGAATTAAGTGCAAAAAAATGTATCGGTTTTTTCCAAGTTGCTTTATTCGCTCTTGTTGACTGTGGAACATCACATATTAGCCTGTGTCTAAGACACATCATATGTGTAACATGAAGACCAGGGGCTGACTTTTGATTTTAGTATCCATTGAGAATGTTGTGATGAATACGTTCTCGCAACCAGCACATACTGAATCGGGAAAGCCTCGTTTTTATCGTTTTAAAATGACGGGTTTAATAAATTTGATACAAAACAAACACTCATTTGAGATCCTCTATATATTTAATAAATTTCGAATTTGGGACAAGAGATGAATGTTGAAAGAATGCATTTTCTTTCATGCTATTCGATGAAATATGGGGTTTTAACAGTGAAATAACAACAGTGAAAATATCAATTTGATATTTTCACTGCAAAATAAGGAGTGAAAATATCAACTTTCAGAACTACTTTTAAATTCCTTTGTTGTTACATGTACTTGCCTTGATCAAAACAGAACACTGGACTTCAGTAAATTATGTCAAAAAATGTTAAAAAAAATAAAGAAATGGTTTATAAATTTAAATAAATATATAATTGGAAATTAACAACTTACCGTTTATTACCGGTTATCCCGTTTATCAAACATTTTACTGAACTTTAAAGCTGAATGTTCGAACATTTGCTTTCATACCAAACAAATTACAGACAAAAACAACTGTTCGAACATAAATAAAATTTGATATCATCGTTCAAATGTATTTTGAACTGTTAACCGTTGTTGTACGTAAAATGAGCTTCCTGGAGAATTCACACAAGAATTGACAGATAGATCCGATATTTTTACCCCACCCACACCTCAAAATGTGTCAACAAACTAGCGTGGCATTTACTCTTTATCTGGCAAACAATCATTTTAAAGTGAAACAGACCTGTCTCTGACAATAAGATGACTGAATATTAACTTACTATAAAAACACGCGTACATGCAGTCTTAAACTAAGAAAAATGGTTCAAATCCACATTTGTTTTGCTAACACATTTGACCTTCCAAATTTTCATTCTTTAAATAGCGGCGTAGTAATTTGGTTATGTATTCATGCCCATCTTAAAATAAAAAAGTGTTCTCATTATTTTTTGGAATATATGTGCACTAATAATGTACATGCACTAATAATACTTCATTGTTTACTGTTCATAAAGCTTTGCAATAAAAAAAATGAGCGAATATTAAGCTATAAGAATGAATAGCAGAGAACTATTTCTCAGCAAACCGAAAGTAAAAAAGTTCACGGCTATAATTATGCATAAGGGGCGCCCCACGGGTAGCAGCGTAAATCCCACCCTTTTCAAAAAAAGGGGGTAATTAAAAAATAAATGAAAAACAAATAAAACTCCGAAAATAAGCATAAAAGAAACATTTACAATGCATGGACTTTAAAATTCCACTCGAGATCATAAAAAACTACATTTTCACTCGTGGCTTCGCCACTCGTGAAAATATGTTTTTCTATGACACTCGTGAAATAAAATACGATCTTATACTGAAATAAACAAATATCCTCTATATATTTTGTCGTGTTGACAAAATATATTATAAATTTTAAAGTCCATGCATTGTAACTGTGAACTGTACACTGAAACCGTCATATATCGCTTGACAATTTTTGTTTGTTTGGTGTCAAACTTTCAAATATTAGTAAACTTTCATACATGTGTCTCGTGTTTATATTTTGTCGTGTGGTATACTCTAATATAATCTAATGAATCAATTTATTCAATCAAATCTATGATGACATACAATACACTTATATTTGGGTATCTGTGAAATCTAGAGCATTTCTACATTTGCAATTGGTGGAAATAAGATCTAAGACTACTGAGTGCGATATTATCATATTACCTGGTATAAAATTAAAATGCATATTTATTATAACACCTTTTTTCGTTAATAGAACAGTAATGAGTTTATGATATGTTTTTTTGCTTCCAAGCCACCTGGCAGCAGTAGAAGCAGTTCAAAACAAACATTTGATAGTCCAGCGTGACACAGGTAAATATAACGACAGCAGTAGGATCCAGTAATATGGATAGCCTGTAACCGACTATCTAAAGACAGTTTACTAGTTTGCCGTCCCGTTTTTCAATCCGCTTCAACAATGCAAATTTTAACTTTTATCACCGACAACACAATTTCTTGGTGCGAATGTTTGCTTAGAGCGTTTTTGTTGGTTATAAACTGGTTTCGGTTTTATTTCGGTTTCACGAACTGTGCATTTGTTGTTACAGTTTCAATTAAAACCAAAACCAGTTTTATCGTTTTCTTTAACGAAAAACGAAACCGGTTTTCGAAACTATTGAAACCCCTACCGGAGGCGGTTTCATCGGTTCGTTCCATCCGAAAACTAGTTTACTTTGAAACCAACATGGCGGAAAGGGATCAACCACGTTTGTTGAAATTCAATCCTTTTGATAACTATGCCTTACAATGGGCAAATGAGCTAAATGATAAAGGTTATATTTATAATTGGAAATAATGGCTATATGCAGTAGCTCCGCAATATTGTTTAAACTGTACACAAAACCATGCATTTGTTACTTCAAGCCAAACTATCAAAACCGAGTTCGAAACTGCTGAAACCATTGACACCAAAACTGAAACTGGCTTGGTATCAACAAAAACGCCCTAAGACAGTAGAGAATGGTGATCGTTGATTACTCCGTCGGCTTGACGTTTGGTGCACCTTTGTTATAGGTAACAGGTGTCTGCGATTATGGCATGGGTTGTTTTGCCTCTCTTCGTTCAGCATCAAAATTGACCACGTGTTTCTATATCGATCTAAAGAAGGACATTTTATCAATCAGTATTGTAAACATTAAACGGCAACGTAACATTTAATACGAACCGCTAATATTCAATATGTTGCTTACCTAGCTTTTGTTTTAGAATTGTTACTAGACCTGGAAATAAGTATATTTCCGTTGTTTTCTGTACGGATGGGAGTATCCAACCCAATGGCAATCGCGAGAGCTTCGGATTTCTCATTTATACCGTCATAACATCATTGCTACCGTTTAATATAATAATTTAAGATTTGCAACAAAAAAATAAGAGTTCACGTATGTGCAAAAAAATATAGTAGCAAAGGTTATGAAAACTCTGGAGTTAATCTCTTTTGGCCAACCAACAACTCGTTAGTTGAAGTTAATGATGTTGAAAGTAGACGATATGAGGTTTCAGTGCTTAATACTCATGACTGTTCAATGCTTTATACATCTATTCCTCAGTATTTAATTACAAACAAATTTTCTCCTCTAATCGAATTGTTTTTTTTGCTAGGGTGAAAACTACTTGTATTGCAGTTAATGATAAATGATAAAAAAAATGTTTCACCAATAATCGCTCAGATAAATATATCTATTGGACATGCTGAGATGTCCTTGAAGTATTAACTTTTGTACGGAAAAAATATTTTCTAAAATTCGGTAAATGTTTACAATATGCATTCCAATAGGTGCTAACGGTGTACCTTTACTTGCAGTCCTCTGTTTATACTGCTATGAATATTTATATGAAAAACTACGGAAACCAGCTCAGTAGTGAATACATAAAGTGAATATATGTTGAAAATGTTTGGAGATCATGCCTTTGTTGATAAATTTAATAATAATTTTAGATTTATTGACGATATTCTAAGTTTGGATAATCGGTCTTTATAGGTAATATTAAATCGATATTCCCTACACAATTGCAACTTAATAAATATAATACATCCTTTTTAGATCTGTAGCTCGAAGTAAGGGAAGATAAATTGAATATCAATCTTTATGATAAACGTGATCATTTTAATTTCAAATAATACATTACCCTTTTTTAGATGGAGATGTTCCTAGTTCACCATCATATGGAATTTTTATTGCACATTTCTGGAATATGAAAGAATGTCAGCTCTCGCAGTAACGTTTGACGGAAAAACTTCTAACGCAGAGTTTCAGATATCATAAATTCAGAAAAGAAATCTCCAAATTTGTTAATGGTCATTATAATAGTATATCAAAGTACAATAGTAGTCTTAAATCGCTTAATGCTAATAGCATTGCTCATCCCGATTTTATGGTGATGTTTTAAAGAATTGTTTCGTAAAATTAAATTGTGTTTAACAGCTTGTTGGCAGATAGACTCAATGAATTGCTTGGATCTTATATTATTGTAACTGTGAATATAACGGCAATATTTGGAAGTGTACTTGCCTCGTTTTTTTTTGTTTTTTTTTGGATAAATTCCTCATACAAAATATAAGGTTGAATATGGTATCCTTACATAACTAAACATTCATTGCTTTGATTTAAAAAAAATGGTGTTACCTTTAAAACCATTTTTGGCTGGCTAGGAATTTTACAGCGTGCGACGTTTCTTTCTTTTAATAATTTACTAGGTTATCATTTGGAAGAAAAGTTTAGGAAATTTATGTCATGTTCTTTTATTTCTAATTATGTTTTCTTTGTGTGTTCCCAGTTTAAATACAATGATGCTTTTCATTATGAAACTATGATCACACAGCTTTTAAACCTTTTATTTGCTAAGGCAGACTGTGTGTGATAACAAAAACCTTTCAAACAATAATTGCATGGTATCTTTGATGAGTTTTTGCGTTAGGTACTCTGAATTGTATTCCTTCCGTCTGCAGATAGAGTCGGCATCCATATTTATGGAAGTACTTGGGGGTTCACCTATAAGGTTATTATTATTTGTTTGATTTTTAATATTAAGTTTCCTCAAGTTAATGCATAATTTTATAAGATTTACCTTTTACGTTTTTACATTATGCGGGATTGCTGAGATAAGAATGAGATTGTGCACACAAACTGACTTAAACCCGTAGTAAATTTGCATTTTACTGACCATACCAAGGTACCGACCTAACAATTCTTGATAAACATACCTATTTTTTATATATGTATAGTATGGCTGCACTGTGCTGTTTGTGGAGTTTGTGCTGTTCTTCTGTTTCTTGTTTGTGATTTTATGTTATATGTCCTTTACCCAGTGCCACTTAACCGGGTTAATGTTTAACTTTTTGGCTACTGAGCTTGCTTCCGTAGCTTTTTGCATAAATATTGTACGAAAACTAGAGTTCGAACAGTCAGCTTCATGATTAAAAAAACGATTTAAACAACAGGATTATCATATGCAACCATTTTTATTATCAAATTATTAATTTGGCAACATTTAATGGTTCAAAGGTGAAATGTTTGGTTTTTATGATGTGGAAGTAAAAACACTTGACTACAAAGATTGTTTTGGAGGTGAAAATTTCTCTCCTTACTTTGTCAATTTCAAGAGGTCACGAGGAAATACACACAACAAATTGGGTTCTTTTGTTAGAAATCTGTTTTTAATATTTTTTTTATATCTTTGATAGTAAACAGTTGCTTTTTTCTTCTATTGGTCCCGTTTTTTCTCTATAACGTATTCATCCCCACAGAAACTCATTTCCTTTGATGTCGTTACAAATAAATAAAAGTCAATTACAAGGTAATAAACAAAAATAAAGACCCAGTGGACAAAAAGTACAAGAATACCACTGAAGCTTGAGTGTATTCTGAACGGTCCTGGTACAAAATGAGTATTCCTTTGGTGCTCTTGTCGTTAATAAGATCAAAGCACGAAATGAATAGCATATTAAACTTTGGCTTGGAAACGGACGTATGGCGAGTTAATAGTGTAGCCAGATGAGCTAGTAAACTGGTCGCATAAAGTCCCGTACGGATCGTGGTATACACTTTCTTATTTCCAATGTGATACAATGCCTGTTAAGAACTGTCGTGATAATAACTCATTACATGTTATACACAATTAATGTTGCTTGTATTTCGAAAAAGTTACTTCATATCTTGGTAGTTGGTAGACTGCATTTATGCACTTTCCAAATCAAACTCCTTGCAGTGATCTCCCCTAACCAGCAGAATATATCTCTACCACCATGAGCTAGTATAGCTTGATTTCAGCTATATAAACTTTTCTTTGGTTAGTTTTCTTCTATTTCCTTTGAATAGTTTCAATCAATTTTAATTAATCAAGGTGCATTGAAGTTAATTACAATTGTGTGGAGTTTGTAATTCAGCTAAGTTATAAAAGTTGAGCGAAAGCCTTTAATAAAACCTGAAAACCTTTTCATAGTCTCCAAAAGTACAAGGACAACACGCTTGCATCGTGACATTCAAATAGGTGAAGCTGCCATTTTATAATTAAGATTGAAGATTAAGGTTAATGGTGAGACATAGCTTTATGTTGTGTCATGTGCATGTCGTATCAGGCTGTTAATTTAACCAGAAAGAATCAAGAAATAGAAAACGGAATTCATGTCCAAGTAATGTATCGGTTCTTTCCGTGTAATCTATATCGGTCTTGTTGTCTTTGACAAATTACATAGTTTTATTAGTCTCTCGATTGATGATATAGCTGAACTGTCGCGAGTCGTCATTCAATACACAAACATATTCGACACTTTCAGAAAAGTTGTCAGTAAGCGCGCCTTAAAATGTATTGAACGAGCATGTGTAACGGAATGGATTCGGGATATTATTCCGTTAACTTGTTTAAAGGAACTGTATTCATGCTGGTTAGCAACGTTGCATTTTTAAAATGGATAATGAATAGTTTACGTAACTTTCCGAAAACAATGCCAAGATCAACTGAAGTATGTGCAAGATTGAAAGTTATCTATTCAGTTCATTTTTATAAAACAATATGAATAAAAAGAACAAAATCTACTGTCATATAACCTGGTTTAAAATTTAAATGCAAATTCATTATAAAAACTGTTTCTGTAATAATTAGTCGGCAAACAATATTGCTGATTCTATTTCTTGTATGCAGTGGGAGCGCCTTTGCCAGCTGGTACCAAAGTCAGCGGAAAGGGTACCAATTCAATCAGACTTTCTGAGAATGATCAAAGGCATGAGGCTCGTAGTTTGATGAGCGCTGGAAACACCTTATAATCCTAAGTGTGTTGAAACATATTTACAAACTTTAGGCTCGCATATCAAATGTGTTGCCTCCGTATGTAAAACAATTAGTACCATGTTTCTCTTCCTTGTCACTTGAAGGGTTAAGCATAAGTACAGCTCGACTCCATAATTACGCCACCGGAGCTCAATGCAAATTGCTGGGCATGAAAGACGCAACCGTCATAATAAACATAGATAAAAGTGAAAACTGTGCCGAGGGCCAAGAGCGCTTGTGCCCACATTGGATGAGGAAACAAACATATCTTTATCTATGTTATGGCGTCTGGTGTCATTTAGCTTATGCAAAAGTCACTTCAAAACTAAAAAATGAAAACATCTTATTAGAAAAGTATACGCCTAAAAGTCATAGAATGAATAGTATTTTGTTATTGCAAGCAAATCATAGTATTTGAAGCATAAGCAACGCGAAACAAGATATACAACTATATTGACATTCAGACAATCATTTTTGTTTCTTATCTCATAAAAGTAATATAAAAAATACACCATTACAAATAAGCGCGCATCAGGGTCACGCGGTTATAATAGCAAACCCTGCAGGCGATGGGACACTTGTGGTCGGTAATAATTTCTGGAACATCTTGGGCTAAACTCAGAATATCACTATGTTACCTTCCTATTAAGGGCTCGATAATTTTGACCCACATAAATCTGATAAATATAGCGATCTAAAAATAGTATTATTCTGCTAAAATAAAACGCCTGGATACAGAAATACAGCGCGGAAATAGCCGAACAAGCAAGAACTCATACTCGGACCGCAATACAACTGATCTAATTTTATGGTTTCGACGTCATTCTGTTAAACAAAGAGCGCATTGACACAAAAGAATGGGTTTAAACGGCATGAAAAGAAGAAGTTCTTTGGATTTTGCGGTCTTAAGACAACCTGCGCGCATGCGAAGATAGTCTAAAAATTATAACTGGCATGTGCAAATCAAACAGTCAAAACAACGTGGCTGTCAATCACGGCATTTTCACTATGCCAAGTTATTGCAAAACATCAATCTGTATGAATGAACATGTACGAAACTTCTTTATTCTCAGCAGCTTACATTTTGGTATTCTTGAGGGTTTCAGGGTAGTAAAAAACGACCGCCTCTGGCAAATCAAACGTTATGATTCGATGAGTATACTATTGACGGTAGTTAACTTAACTCAATTCGCAAATAGAAAAAAAAAACTAGCAAAAAGTCAAAAGGATACACACTACAGCTTACATAAACTGTTAAATCTATTTGCATACAAAGAAGCATTCATTATTTTCGGGTTCGAAGGTCCGTTGTTCTGCCATATTGACGGTAAACCTCTTACTATTTGAACGAAATGGCTTTCCCTGCTAGGTATAGTACAAACTATTTCCGTATTGTGGCAGTAATAACTGCCGCAATGGTAGCTGCACAACAGAACAGATTAAAGATCCCAGTAGGTTGACATCGGACACCTACAAAAGTTATTTTAGAGGTAATCACGTTTGTATTATCACCAAATTTCTCTGAAGGTTGTCATGGCAATTTTTCACAAAGTGATTATAGCCGTAAAACTTATTTCCATCTACTCATCTAATCCCACGCAAATCCTGGCGCTTTTCTACCAATTATATAACAATGGTGAATGCAAGTCGTCGCGTTGATAGCTTTCCTAAGAGGAAGACATTGGGCATAGGTGACTCTAACATTCACCACTGTGAGATAAAAATGGATGATTTAAAATCGGATGGGGTTCAAGAAACAAAAAAATAGCTTTTCAATGACAACTTCAAGGCAGGTGTTTTAAACGCCACAGAAATGCTAACAGTATGTGTCCATTATGATTCAAGAATAAATTATTATACTGTGTGTTGTTTAAATGATTGTATTTGCTGGCTGCTATGTTGCCTACTTGTCACATAGCCCTCTAATGCTGCTGCTAAATTTGTTTTATATGCGAGGCTCATATCGGTGATGCTTGTAGGCTGTTGTTGCCGGAGCCAATATTGGCATTTTAACTCTAATCGTAATGGAAAGTTTGCTTTCAAATTCTTTCAAAGTGGTAGTTTTTTACTTCCCTAAATGTTGACGAATGCGTTTCAAGTACGTAGAACCTCAAATTGGCGTTCGGCAGCACTTAAATTAGCATACGATTTTTGTAAAACGAAATGTTTTTTATAAATACTTCCGATCATATATCCCGTGATTGATTTGAATTTCAAAAATACTTAAGCTGTTTCCCGATCATAACATACCATGACAGAATACACTTCAAAGTTTAACACATAAAGGGCTATTTGAATATTGCGTGGTCACCAGTCTACGCCAACTTGGTAGGTGACCAGACCGGCCTTTTCTTCAAAGTCCTGTTGAACGCTTTGATTGTTGCTGTTAAAATGCTGTGTTATTGTGAAACGATATGCTGTTTACATGTGTACTTTTTATTTTTCATGCCTAAATATCATGCTATTAAAATGATGTGCCGTTTTATACTGTACTGTTGCGCTTGATTAATTTATTAATATTAAAGGAGCCTCGCACGTACTTATAAATATATCGTGATAAATTTAAATGACAACAGCCAATAACGCTATTGCTTATGTTCAACGTAAAGGCATTGCCGTCCCGGTATGTCTAAATCTTCCGGGTATGTGTAGGTTTTTGAAGAAATAGCTGATGTGACAAATTTGCCACACACTTGGTGTTTTCTTTCTGAATTCATGGGTGTAACGATCCGTCGTCACAGCTTGGAATGTCTGTTGAACCAATATAGGTTTGTGGCAAAATCATTTTCTTATGTCGTGTGACAGTTGGTCGGTAGCAATCTGAAAAATGGTATTTGAAATCGACATTTTATTCCAAATTAAAATGCAACATATTGTGAATAAATTATTTGAATTATCGATAAATGATAAGATTCCTAAGAAATACGGTTTAAATCCCAAGTAAATTTACATTTACTTACCGTTCCAAGGCGATACCTTACAATCCTAAAACATAAACATACCTAGTTTTTTTGTAGTATATATGCACTTTTATGCTGCTGTTTCATGTTTTTTGTGACCTGTCCCATTAAACGGGGTTTATGTTTAAATTGTTGGCTACTGAACTTGTTTCTGCAGTTTTTCATATAAATATTAGACACAAATATAAGATGCAACCTATTGCATCGACCTATTCGATGTAGTAAACACCTTGTATTAGAGATATAATGTCTGTGGAAACAACTGACATCGGTATTGCAGAAAAAAGCTGAGTGGGATTGTTCTTCAATCAATGTTTACGAATCTTTAACTCATTACTTTTTCTACCATGATTTTGTCCTATGACGTTGGTGCATGTTCCAAGCAACCATTTTTTCAAGCTTAGGAATCCGTCAATGCGCCTCGTTTTTTCGACCCCCCCCCCCCATAGCTTATTTGTTCATATTAGAATTTAAAGAGTTATGAAGGCCATCATGGACAAAAAAAGTTTACTTTCTAATGGAGATAATGCCACATTAAAAATGTTATCCTAATACTGGTCATGACGGTGAATGTCATGACGTCGAATGCTGAAGGTTAATTATCCGGTATTTTTGATTATTCAAATTGCAGCAAAATGTAACAAAATGTATAATATCATGTTCAAGCATTTTTTTCGTTAATGTTATCAAAGCAACGTCTTTCCAGACTTAATGTTTAGGTTGTACGTCATGTTTTACGATTTAAACAAATTTATTTTAAAAGGAACGACAGCGAACATTGAAAAAGCTTTGTTTAACATTAAGTACAAGAACCACTACCGGCTGATACAGTTATTTGCTATTCATTAAATATGTAAATATTTAAGATTGACGGCTCGGCCTAACTATAGATCAAGTCAGTTAAGCCATGGAACGAAATACATTGAATGAAATACTTGGCTCTGATTGGCTTGCTTTGAAATATTTGTTTGGAAAACAACTTTATACATTTCTTGGAACACTGTTTAGGACATATGCTGAAATGATTTTCTTTATATGTTTTATCATTAAACCATATTGAATTATGAGCACCATGATGGTTCTTTATCGAACAAGTAATAGTGTAGTTATTTAAACGGTGTAGTAAAGTTATTTAAAAGGAATACTATTAACGGTTTTCTCAATATGATGATGATAATGACCCTTCGGCGCCGATGACAAAACAATGCATTATACGGATATGAAATTAGAATTAATAAGAATATTTGAACTTTGTTGATTGCACCGTGATGATAATTTCGGCGCCGATGTCACTGAAATGCGCAGCCGGGACAAGTCGCAAATCACCATGGATGGAAAAACACAAACTACAAAAAATTGTTTTTAGGTACAACGGGAGAAAGTTGTTTTGAACAAATAACTAAATCGTGAATTATTAATTTTCTGTTGAAAAAGTCTCCTATTACTGCTAATTAATGACACACAAAAACAGATGCGGTTTTGTCGCTAAGGCGGAGGCAAAGAAGGGATTCTGTGGGATTGTGGGATTCTTTCTACGAAACGTCTTAATTCCCGTGAGAGATTTATAATTGCCATGTTTGAAGATATATATTTTTTTAATTATATTCGTAATAAGCGTAAAACGTACCTATGTAATTCATTGTATTGAAGAGGGAGCATTAAAACATTGTCTTCAAGACCGTACGAACGGAATTACAAAGATGTTCTGCTTTCAAATAAAATGTAAATAAAACACTTATTAATCGTTTAAAAATACGTTAAAAATATCGGCAATTGTAAGGGAGCATATTATTTACTTACTTGTTTTCAATTAGCAAGAGGAATTTTATAGACGACTGCGAAACAGTGGCTCCAGCTCTTTTAGGAGCTGTGTATAAAAAAGAGTCAATGACACTTCCGAGCTAGAGCAAAAGAACGGATATCATCATAAAACGTAAGTATGACTCGTTATTTTATCTAATATCACAATTATGAGGGCTTAGTTGAGAAATTGGGGAATGCAGTGCCATATAAATATGTTTAATCTTCACACGTATTTCGGTTATTTTGTAAACATATTGTATATGGAGTTATACAACCGATTCTTTAGTCAAACACATGCATGTTTACAAACGAAAGTAGAACCTTTTTTACCAATTTTCAGCTGAATTTCACTCAAGAGGCTTACATTTTAGATAAAACCAGTATTATCGAGTGCTTTTATTTTGTCGGGAATAAAAATGACCGCCTGTTTACCGGAATAAGCATGTTTATATTCTTTTATGGGTTGAGCTGGAGCCAAAAGCCCGGGAGCTGGAGCCAAAGCGTAGAGGCTGAGCCAACTGGACTTGAAACTGTTTTAAATCATGCCTATTAGTTTATGTAGACATATGTGAAGACTTAGACAATATGAGAGTACAGGATTTTGGAGTAAAATAGTATTTGTACGTATGGATGGTCTCGTAGTTTATATAAATACAACATAAAATCCCCTCGCTTTTAAGCTGTTGCCACAGGAACTTACATCAGCAAAAAAATACGTTGTTAACACTTAGAAATGGGTACCATCTGCTTGATCAATCAATTGTATTGCTTATAGTTGTACCGTATTATTTCTTTATCTGTCAAGTTCCTGAAGAGTAAAACATATTAATCCGACAATAAAGTCACTAGATCTTGGATATAATGTGACACATTGTTCAATGCGAGCTAGTCCATTCCGATCCAGGATCAGATGTAATATGCTAGCATCTCACGTAGAGAAGAAATGATCGAACGGGCCAAACATCCCATTTAATGGCAATAACAAACCTTATTCCAAGTTTTGTCTTAAAGTTTTGTGCTGGTGTCTTCAAAATGATATAAAAGAATATTGCTTTACCCGCTATAACAACGGGAGAAATGGCATTTTAAGAAGCACTATATACTTAAACATCAATCAGGGCCGTTGGATAGAGGACAATATAGAATAAGAAATAAAGCGCTAGGGCTTATGCAATCGTGTCATATTGTTTGTGTTCTAGGTCGCTGAGCTACTATCGAATGTATCATCGTTATAGTTGCGTACATGATTCGTTAATGTATTAATTAGCAATTAAATGTCCACAAATCTTGTGCATGGAAGCGATTAACTCAAAACACAGTTTAAGTCGTGATGGCGTAGCGGCGGGGTACAAAAAGGCAGACCTTGATTAACTCAAAACACAATTTAAGTCGTGATGGCGTAGCTGCGGGGTTCATAAAGGCAGACTTTGATTAACTAAAATAAAGGAACAAACAAACAGGTGTTTAAATAACACATTAACTCTCTTTTTGAGAGGATTCAGGAAATGTTCATATAAAGTTGGTACGTGTTTTTTAGCTTACGATACTATGATAGTTGTGTGTGTTGTCTTGTAGTATCGTGTGTTTTTTTACCTTGAGAATTGTGCCTAAACTGTATCTTGTTTAAATGTGAGTGTGCTGGGCCTGTCCCTGATTATCGTGCCTTCAAACAAGACCGTGGTTAAATGTGAGGGTGCTGGACCTGTCCCTGATCATCGTGCCTTCAAACAGGACCGTGGTTAAATGTTAGGGTGCTAGACCTGTCCCTGATCATCGTGCCTTCAAACATGACCGTGGTTAAATGTGAGGGTGCTGGGCCTGTCCCTGATCATCGTGCCTTCAAACAAGACCGTGGTTAAATGTTAGGGTGCTGGACCTGTCCCTGATCATCGTGCCTTCAAACAAGACCGTGGTTAAATGTGAGGGTGCTGGACCTGTCCCTGATCATCGTGCCTAAACAGGACCGTGGTTAAATGTGAGGGTGCTGGGCCTGTCCCTGATTATCGTGCCTTCAAACAAGACCGTGGTTAAATGTTAGGGTGCTGGGCCTGTCCCTGATCATCGTGCCTTCAAACATGACCGTGGTTAAATGTGAGGGTGCTGGGCCTGTCCCTGATCATCGTGCCTTCAAACAGGACCGTGGTTAAATGTGAGGGTGCTGGGCCTGTCCCTGATCATCGTGCCTTCAAACAGGACCGTGGTTAAATGTTAGGGTGCTAGACCTGTCCCTGATCATCGTGCCTTCAAACAGGACCGTGGTTAAATGTGAGGGTGCTGGACCTGTCCCTGATCATCGTGCCTTCAAACAAGACCGTGGTTAAATGTGAGGGTGCTGGACCTGTCCCTGATTATCGTGCCTTCAAACAAGACCGTGGTTAAATGTGAGGGTGCTGGACCTGTCCCTGATTATCGTGCCTTCAAACAAGACCGTGGTTAAATGTGAGGGTGCTGGACCTGTCCCTGATCATCGTGCCTTCAAACATGATCGTGGTTAAATGTTAGGGTGCTGGGCCTGTCCCTGATCATCGTGCCTTCAAACAGGACCGTGGTTAAATGTGAGGGTGCTGGGCCTGTCCCTGATTATCGTGCCTTCAAACATGATCGTGGTTAAATGTGAGGGTGCTGGGCCTGTCCCTGATCATCGTGCCTTCAAACATGATCGTGGTTAAATGTGAGGGTGCTGGGCCTGTCCCTGATTATTGTGCCTTCAAACAGGACCGTGGTTAAATGTGAGGGTGCTGGGCCTGTCCCTGATCATCGTGCCTTCAAACATGATCGTGGTTAAATGTGAGGGTGCTGGGCCTGTCCCTGATTATCGTGCCTTCAAACAGGACCGTGGTTAAATGTGAGGGTGCTGGGCCTGTCCCTGATCATCGTGCCTTCAAACAGGACCGTGGTTAAATGTTAGGGTGCTAGACCTGTCCCTGATCATCGTGCCTTCAAACAGGACCGTGGTTAAATGTAAGGGTGCTGGGCCTGTCCCTGATCATCGTGCCTTCAAACAAGACCGTGGTTAAATGTGAGGGTGCTGGACCTGTCCCTGATCATCGTGCCTTCAAACAAGACCGTGGTTAAATGTGAGGGTGCTGGACCTGTCCCTGATTATCGTGCCTTCAAACAAGACCGTGGTTAAATGTGAGGGTGCTGGACCTGTCCCTGATCATCGTGCCTTCAAACATGATCGTGGTTAAATGTTAGGGTGCTGGGCCTGTCCCTGATCATCGTGCCTTCAAACAGGACCGTGGTTAAATGTGAGGGTGCTGGACCTGTCCCTGATCATCGTGCCTTCAAACAAGACCGTGGTTAAATGTAAGGGTGCTGGACCTGTCCCTGATCATCGTGCCTTCAAACAGGACCGTGGTTAAATGTTAGGGTGCTGGACCTGTCCCTGATCATCGTGCCTTCAAACAGGACCGTGGTTAAATGTTAGGGTGCTGGGCCTGTCCCTGATCATCGTGCCGATAAACAGGACCGTGGTTAAATGTTAGGGTGCTTTGCCTGTCCCTGATAATTGTGCCCTCAAACATGACCGTGGTTAAATGTTAGGGTGCTGGGCTTGTCCCTGATCATCGTGCCTTCAAACATGACCATGGTTAAATGTTAGGGTGGTTAAATGTTAGGGTACTGGGCCTGGTGAGTGTGCTGAGCCTGTTCCTGATCATCGTGCCTCCAAACATGATCGTGGTTAAATGTTAGGGTGCTAGACCTGTCCCTGATCATCGTGCCTTCAAACATGACCGTGGTTAAATGTTAGGGTGCTGGGCCTGTCCCTGATCATCGTGCCTTCAAACATGACCGTGGTTAAATGTTAGGGTGCTGGGCCTGTCCCTGATGGTCGTGCCTTCAAACATGACCATGGTTAAATGTTAGGGTGGTTAAATGTTAGGGTGCTGGGCCTGTCCCTGATGGTCGTGCCTTCAAACAGGACCGTGGGTAAATGTTAGGGTGCTAGGCCTGTCCCTGATCATCGTGCCTAAACAGGATCGTGGATAAATGTGAGGGTACTGGGCCTGTCCCTATTATTTCCTTTGTTTTCTTAATTCCCCTTGAACCTTGAAACGTTTTACATAAAAAACGCTGATATGACCCTCACATGCATAGCTGTATTATATATTATATTGTCTTTTTTTCTCCAATTCCTTTCGACCTATACTCATTTTATATCCAGCTGGCAATGTGATATATTGGTTTCTGGCTGGTGGCGTCTATCGCACGTGGAGCTTGAATCGCTCGCTCACAATATACTAGAAGACGACTCTATTGTTCGGAGCTATAGTTATCTTATACGGTTAGTGGTATGATTATTTTTTAGAGATATAAATCAATCTTATGTGCTACTTCTAACCTATTTGTGACAATTTTACATAATTATTTAACATATTAATTTTGTACAGAAATATTTTAACACGACTTACGCTATTCTTGAGCTATTTCTTTCCAAATAGGAAATTCCGATTTGTTCTTATATCATTTATTGAAAAACATAAGATCCCAGCGCTATTTTCCTGATTTTGAATCAGTTCTAAATTAATGCCATTTTAAACACATAAGTTATGTGAGTAATAGAAATGAGCATTAATTAAAAGCTTTTTTTTAAAAGTTGCGTGTTTTTAGAAAGCACTTATTTCCTTCGAATATATGAGTTCAATATATACTGTTTAGTTACAGAACAGCATGAACACGTTGAAACTATAAATCTTCAAAAATGAGTGGCCATAACTGTGTGTTTTCTGTTTTATTGAAAAGCAAATACGGACACTATTAGTTCCTTCCTAAAAACAAACTTGTGAGTTGTGTTAGATTTTCTACAGATTTGCTATATATCTGAAATATCCACCGTTTACAGGGCAGACTATACCATATAAGTAAATTAATGTCTTTGAAGACGCACATGTTCACACGCAAGCATTGTTCTGGTACTTGCGACTTTCTTGAACATTTATAAATTGTTGTTTCCTTTGTCAAGCATTGAATTTACTTATTGATGTATGATATCGCTTATGGCAAACTTTACCGGGTTTGTCTTCCATGTAAAACCCAGTTTATTTCAAGATAGCGACGATACTATACCAATCACGTGACTTTCACTTGCTTAGTATACACACTATAAACTGGAAAACTATTATGCCCTTTTAAACGGGTAAATATTTAGTTTAATCATGTAAAATGATGTATTATCAGCATCATTCAAGCTCGTATTGACACTTCTAGGCTTGTTATGTGAAAATAATTTAATTGCCGATTGTTCAAGACGGACCCAGCACATAGTTTTATTACCATAACGTGATACAGGTTTAACGTTAATGCTATCAATTTCGTATCTTCCCTGTCACTTCAACAGTACTTATCCAAATGTAATAGTATTTAGCACAACAGACGTTTATATGTCAAATACGATCAAGTTCACAAACACTTGTCAGCTATTTAAGAATGGCAAATGGTACTTATTAATAAGTAATTGTGACACTTCAGAACTGGGACTCGGGCTACAACAAATATTTTGTTCAGCCATTGTACTGTAAAATTTTATTCACTTTTGTCCACAAGCGCAAAATCGTTTGCAACTGATAACGAGTTATATATTCTCAAAAGTTATCACTATTTTATAGAAATTATTGATATATAATTGGC
This sequence comes from Mya arenaria, assembly GCF_026914265.1. Lineage (NCBI taxonomy): Eukaryota > Metazoa > Mollusca > Bivalvia > Myida > Myidae > Mya > Mya arenaria. Next base: position 61,944,484 of record NC_069123.1, read on the forward strand.
TTTGCGCTAAAAATACCCAAATGAAGGACTTCAGTTCAGACACTGTACGAAAATAATAAGAATCTGTAACGAGTTCTTGGCCTAAAGGAAGAAAACTACATAGAAGACGAGAGCACATAAGTAAATTGTATTATTGTGTGAGTGCCCTGTGGCTTTTTTTGCAGATCCGAAATTATCAGCATGTATGAGTATACCCCTTATTTTGCAGTCAAATGACGATCCTTTCGGCGATCTTGATTATCCAATGTACTTTTAAACCACGTGGAAATCCCTAGTGTAAAATCTAATGCTGTAAAATTAATAAGGGCTGTAACTTCTGCTGCGCCTAGCTTTCACTAAACGCTCATTATTTTCAACCACTAACATGATGTTATATTTGTTTGCTTGCGAACTCCAAAAGTACAGCCAAGTTTAATCATTTGTGAAAGTGTCTCTTAACCACCGAGAGTCCTTGTCTTCGGATTACGAGAGTATTGCCGACGCCTTTTCAACAGGTGCCAGCTTGTGTTCCGGGGTCAATCAGAATGGTATCAAACATGGCCAAACGTTTTGCATTCCCCCTTTTAAATCAAATACACCACCGGGACTGTATCCCTGCTATGTTCCCTATCCCTTCATCTGTAAGACAAGCATCTCGCTTAACCATGATATTGACAGTTTCGATATGTTTGTCAAAGCCCACCGAAATCATCCGGCTGAGCTGGTGCTCTCTCTTTCTTCATTCCTCATCTAGGAACAGAACGGAACGGAAGAGCAATATCGCCATACATGTTGTCTATTTTTTTTTAATCGATTCAGCCATATTTCAGTCAGTATGTTATCCTAAATTGTCTTTAAAATCGCACTAAACTACGTGTACACGTAAAAACGTGTATAATTTGATGGCTTAATAAAAAAGAAATCAATGTTCCTTCCAAAGGTATGTTTTACGTATGAAGAAATCATGTGTTCATAGCTATTTTATAGACACCTCTTGGTCTTATCTATAAAAATATAACCAAGCGTATTTATGTCATAGATACGTCCATGAGGTGTCTATCCTACATGTACTTAGACACACGTGAACTAAATTGGGGAAGTTTTGGTTCTTGTTCTTAGTGCAAATATCACACCGTGATCCTGATATAAATTACGCAAACAAAACGTATTTTTGTTTGGCCTTTGCATGAAATTTTCGAAATGGCTATTGTTATGGAAATTTTGTTTACCCATACACGCTATGACCTATTTACAATTTCAAAAAAATACATGGAATGTATCATTGCATTAAAACCATCACATATCTATGCATTAAAACCGAAACAGACTGGAGGGCAGGAATATAGGGGACTTAATACATCGGACCGTCATTCTCGGAAAAAATCATTGACGTTATTCTATGCTTAGAGGCTTTTACGCAAAAAGCATCCGGGGATTTCTTTACAAACTCGTTGCTTTAGAGGCGAGAATACGACAAAATAATCATAATTTACAATAATGGTTTCAGAATACCCCGTGAGAGCCAACAAAACACACCCTGGCGTCTATACTACACTTGTTTCATGATAATACTTTTCATATACTAATATATGTATTACTTATATAATATACTTATGTTTAAGGGTAATTCATCACGATTCGTGTATTCACGGGGTTTCACTGTCCTTGATCTTATATTCAAATGTTTATAATGTATTGTAATTGGAAAGTATTTGTTTTACACCTGAAAAAAGGTTTCATTGAGACAAAAACGATTACTATAAATGAACGGCCCCAACTTTTGCATTTGTTTCGGCATAATAATGGAAAATAAAACAGATATATTTGACCTTTCAGTAATATTGTGAAAATCAGGATAAACCATTGATTATTTTTGTTTACGTAGTTTAACTTCAACAGGTCAAAATTAGCGAACTAAATAAAAGAAATACCAAATGATGCGTAACTCCGGCACTGCCCTATTCACTTCATTCTATTAAATTATAAATTGTGTTACAACGTTTAATTGTATGTTCAGTCTTTTATACGGTTGGTTATTCCAAAATCCGTTTTGAAAAATACATGTGTGTATGTTAAGATATGATTTTATATCTTGAAATAAATCTTTAAGTCCTCCGTCTTTTTAAAAGATACGCCTGAAACTACATAATGATTTTTACTTGTACATTGCCTTTCGTCAAAATGATTCAATTTGTCCTGAGGAAATCGTATTTTAGGGGTTTAGTGGACGTGTTTCCGAAAACTGGAGTGAAAGCCGATACATTGGATTAGAGTGAGCGTGGTCTAACAAGTATTCATTGACAACTATTTCAGAAGATGTTGTACTTTATATTAATCCTCCCGTACATCTATGTACTCTATGTTTTAAAGGTGCTCATCTGCCGGCATCACTTTGTTAGCGAATGGAAAAGTCCGCTTAATTTGTATAAGGTCATAATTCGGCAATGGAATATTATGTCATAAATGCTCAAAGAATTCGCTATCATTTGTGAATTTGCATGTATTTTCACATCATATTTTTTATCCGGGTAATGCAATTTCTGCTATTTGAAATAAGTTAAATTAAAAAAATAATGGAGTTTTATCTTTGATTGGGTCTGATAATATTTAGGCAAAATGTGTAGGATGAATGTTTGTTGAGCAAAAAGATTAAGTTGTTTAGCTAAGCCGGATTGGTTTCTTTGATGGCGTTTGTATCTGCTATTTAATACTTCAAGTAAATTTACGAGTTAATAGGATTTTCTGCACTAATACTTAGGTTGAAGTAGGTGATTTGGCTGAGTAGATCAATAATGCTTTGTAAATAAATGGTTGGATTAAAATGAAACAAGTACTGTCACAGAAACATAACAATTTCCCCGATTGAGCCTCGTCGCTCTAATAGTCTTTGAACTATAACAAATACAGTGTCGATTACAAGGTTTAAATCTCATTTATTATTACAAACGCCTCTAAATGTCGCGCAACAACTCTGTGAAATTGATTTCATTTCCATTAATAGGTCAAACCGTATGGCTTGAGACACCATAAATTTCACGCACTACGCACCTTCTAATGGCGCTTGACAACGCTGTGAAAAGTTATGGCTGAGACACAAAATATTACTTTCATATATACATTGTGCAACACGACCTGATAGTGTGACCTTGACCTTTGAGATAAGGGTATATTTTATGCATGACACACCACTCCCATGGTGCTCTACAAACCTTTAAAGTTTGATTGAATTCCCAGAAATAATAATAAGCCTATGTCTGAGACACAGAATATTGCTATATAGTTCGCATATGATTGACTTCCAAGTTTGACCTTGATCTTTGATATGAAAGCTTGACGCGTTACGCGACCCATCAAACCATGGTGCCCTCCAAGTTTGATTGAATTACTATCAATAGCTAAAAGGCTATTGTTGAAACGCGAATTATTGCTTGAAGTCCATACTGAATAACAATGACATCCAGTATGACCTTGAACATTCAGATAAAAGCTAGTTTTATATTTGTGAAACAACTTTCCAAGGAACTGTACAATTGGTGTAAAATTGAAATGAAATTCAATCAATACTAACGAAGTCAATGTGAAGATACGGTTTTAAGGACAGCAACCTTTTGAATAAAAATAATGATTGTAACTAGCAGACCCAAAACGGCCCCTCAAGAGTTTACTTTTTTGGCAAATGATTCAATTGGAATGAAAAAAAGGTGTTGCCTTGTATCCTTCTTGTTCTTTGATATTAGATACGAGATACGTGTATGTATGCTGAAAAAATATGTAAGAACATAATAAGATAAAACAATAACATTCCGGCTTCTTGAAATTTGAAATTGGTAGGCTTCTGCTATTTAACCGTTGAGTAAGACATCAATGTGCGGGGACGTATCAGTAGAAATACTTGATTTAATGACAGAAAAATGTGTTTAATCTCCTCGGTGTTTTATAGTGTGCAGATAATAAACGCATGCAATAACTACCAAGGTTTGAAGCAATGTATGAACAAGAACTGTATGTTTCTATTACCGAATAAGTTATCATCGAGAAGCGTTTATAACAAAGTGACAAAGGCACTGCATTACCATTCTCAAAAAGGGACATGTTCAGTCGTTAATACGTTTTTCTCTATATCTAATGACAGATTTGTCTTAATTATCTATATCAGTTTATAAATTATTCTTTTTGATAGCTCGAACTATTAAATATAAGTCATCAAATTATTTATTATTTTTGTTTTCGGATATAATATTTTAACGCAGCAAAATAAATGCGAAATTAAAACAAACCCGACAGCATGCTTCATATGACATTTTTAGTTAAAGCAATTTTTCATTTAGTTTGAATTTGGGGATATCAGGGAAAGACTTAAACCTGTAGTGATTTATTTTTAAAGATTTCAAGCATAAATTCGACGAAGAAAAGGTGAACAAATGAAATAAAAATGATGATTATTTATTTTGTATACAATACGTAGTTGCAATAAAACGTTTCATTAAGTCGTTGAGTCCGTGTCAGTGTTGCAGCCTTTGGACAGGCTATGGGTTAATTTCTTGAAAATAACATGGCTGATTGTGATACCTAGTTTAAACTTTTGAGTTAATATTTCTATTAACAATATTAAAACTCATCATTTAGATGTCTAACACAATATTAGTTTTAGAAAATGTATTTTCAACAACAAGCGTGGATAAATTTCAGCGGCAATGGCTGGTACTCAATATTGACCCTTATTGGATCTAAGGACGATATAGCTAATCGGATTACATGTTATTTTCAATAACTGATCAATAAAGTGATAGAAGTAAATGACGTATGACCATGAGAATAACTTAAGTTGAATATTGAATACAACCCCTGGCTGCTGTTGTTTGCCAGTTGTTAGTCCTAGGTTCCCTGTGAGCCTTGTCAGCGGAGGAGATGGTTTATGGCCGTGTTCTCAACTTTTATAAACTGAGTTCATAGGGTTAAAAAGGATTATGCTGGTTTTAATTTTACCGTTAGCTATTGTAGTACAAACCTAGACTGGTATGAACCAGCTGGGGAACTCGCTAGAATAAACCTGGACTATAAAAACAAATGTTCAAATCCATTGAATGGAATTTGCTTTTTCTAATTCTAAGTAGTAGCAGGGGAACAATTTCATCTCGATTCTTGAGACGTCATTCTCCTACTTTCGTGCTACGAAATTGGTATTTAATCCTACTCTATCATGTTTATGAACACATGACCACAGTCGTGCAAAACTATCTTAAAGTTGCAGATTTGGTGCGTGTGACATTTCAAACGCAACCGCAAAACGCGAAATATTTGCAAGAAATTCCCGATTCTCATTCCTAGAGAATAATATTCATTAGTGTTCGAATTAATTTAATTATTGTCAGCGGGAAAATAAAGTGCAGGTCATTACAGACATTTTGTGATAATATATATATATATATATATATATATATATATATATATATATATATATATATATATATATATATATATTTAGACCAATCCAACCTTTGGGTAACTTTGATGCAACCTTTGGGAGACTCGTGTCGCCCATAGGATATATGTTGTGTCGCCCAAAAGTAATTGTGTTTTTTTCTATCAATTTATTTTTTAAAATAATAAAACAATTTTGCAAACGATTTTGAACGCTTTAAAAAAGGTTCAGTCATTAAGCACTAATCAGCAGGAATACCATTTAAGGAAAAATCATGAATTTTTAAAAAGTGTGTATATTTTGAAAACAACCTTTGGGATACATTTAAATTTTTATCAATAATTTTCTTGTCATAGGTATATGTTTGAGATAAGAATTCATAAATGTAAAGAACATAATATTTTTTAACAGAAAAGTAAATTGTGTTCAATTTTAAAGATTCCGAAATTCCCTCAAAAATTTTTTTTCGCAATAAGCGTACGTTCCGTGTTTTCGTGTCGCCCAAAGGTTGATGTATATTCAATGCTTTGCAGACTATAAGAACGGCATGTTCTTTTTAGTTGTATTAATTATTTTATTGACAATTTAATAAACACAAATGACAAAAGTGCTAATATATAATTTATAATAGTTGTATTTTAAAATGTTTAATTGGACATTCGAACCAAACGTCGAGGAAGTTTCAATTTGGCCTACAGTCACTACCAAGGGTGACGGACCTGACGCAACTATTTGCGAATAACGAATGGCAAATATGGTCGCATGTGCTTCGTCTCTATATTACAGAAAACCGTGTTCTATATTTATATACTGATATAAATGGGAACAGTTCATTTCAAAACCATTCAAGGTACATATACTTACAAATACGTTCGGATATAATACTTCAGATAAAATGAATATGCTCGGAGTTGCAAGCTAAATAAAGCACATATTATATCTTAGTTAGTAATTGAACAATTGTGACTCACAACAGTTATCTGATATTTTTTATAATGTGCTATAATAAATGATTTTCACTGCAGTTTTATAGTTTATTCATGTATCATATGTACACTACATGACAAAACATAAACTACAAATATTTAAGAGTTCAGTGCACATCCATTCATAAAATTGAATTACAGGAGACTAAAAATACAACAACATATCATGACATTGTTAATAAAGGATAAAAAACAATTAAGTCTATTCTAAAAAAGATAATTACTCTTATTTACATGACTCTTTTAAGCTAAGAAACTATGATACATCTAAAAGGATTATCACTTAACTACTTGTACAAAGCATTGAATCGGAATTCAAGTATATTAAAACAGGTTTTGGTGGTTAATTTAACAATATCTGTATTTGAGAGTAAAAATATACACTTATGTACCTGCACGTATTATTTTATCATGCAAACTGATATGTTTGTCTTGAAGCCAACGAAATCTGTGATTTTATATATGCAAAAGCTGTCATCTTTTAATGCTACTTAACTGGTCTGGATCTACATAAACATTAATCAAAGGTAAAAGATTTTCTTTATGGAATGCGTAAGGAGTGAATGCTGCTGATATTCATTCCATAAATTGTGTTCAAATCATACAGGCCATTAATAGCCTTTTCTATTTCCGTTGTCAACAAATGTTGCCGAAATCATTAGAAATAAAACAAGTGTAATAGGTTATTTATTTTCAATTTATACTTCTTGTTTATTGGTACAGGTTCAGTGCATATATGCATATTACTTTAGAAAAAGAACGGTTTAAAAAAGTAAAACACAAGTTTAATTCTGTTACATTACTGTTTACCGCGTAATGATGCGTTATTAGTGAATAATTAGATGACTGGCTGTTTCCGTGTATTTATATGTGTTAACTATTATCGGCGAAACGCACTGCGAAATTATGCATTTATGGAAAATATTTCTAACTTATAACAAGATTATAAACATGTATTCAGTAGCTAAAACCGTACAAAACATAAATGACTGGTGGGTCCTAAGATAATAATAGTCATCAAGTATTGTCTCATAAAAGAAATACCGTTTTATGTTCCTTTGTTTCATATTAAAGGCGGTGTCCTTCATTATATTTTTTAATTATATTTCTTAATTTTGATAAATTGAAACACTTCTTTCAATTGAGGTTACTCTAATTTGGGCGTGAGAGTGAATCTTTAAATGAGATCTTTTGACCAGTAACTCTTCAACTAAATTTGAAACACATGAAATGTCACAGAAGTCCTCTCTTGCTTAATGTCCAAAGAAAGTCCAATTCTAAGAATACTAAAATATGATTTTTGCGAACATTCAACAGTCAATCGCTTGAATCCTGAACTGAACGACGTAGAGACAACACTAGTATCCCGTCTGACAATGACTGGCCGCTGACACTTAAACCGAGGAATTCGGACTTCATTGAGTTGTTCCATTGTGTTGTTTGCATTACCACTTCACAAGTTATGCATGAAATATGTCTACCATATGCAAATGAATAGTCTGTAAATGCCAGACCCTTTACTCATATCATGTATGTTTTAGTCGCTGTAAATAACTCATGGATACTTAATTGCCTTTATATAAGCGTAAGTAAGAGTTAACATTTTCAAGAATAGCATAATACTTGTGTCTTAGAGATACTTGTTTTTAAATGTTGACAATTAAATGTGTTGTAGCATGACTTTAAAACCGAGTATATAAGGATATATGTTCATGCAAGTCGTGTTTTATTACTTTGGAATACACAGTAGTTAACTTTTAAATTGAAATGTGAAAAACACCATAAATATCTTGAAATGTCGATAGAATCTCTTAAAATAAAGCAGTGGGCGTGATTGCAGGACAAGGGGGGTTTGTGCATTGTACAAGTATGTGCTTCTAGCTTCTATACCGATATAATGATATTTTTTTCATAACCTTGATATATGCATTTTCTCAACATTTAGGTTCTAATCTATGTGTAATCTTTATAAGAAAAATAATTTGGGTTTTCTTAATTATTACAGTATAGAATATCGGTCACTTAGTGTGAGGACCTAGACGCGAACCCAAGCAATGACCTTTTTAAGCTTTATTTAACAGCTGAAAGTGATAAGATTAACTTAGTTGCAACCTTCAGACAATATAAGTCAGAAACCGAAAACTGTTAACTCAAAATGGCCCCTAAACGGTGCCAATATTAAGTATCCAGTATACTATGTTTCCTAGATAAGCAATAGTTCCACTCGGGATTAGGATTCGAAGCAGGGTCTCTTGCGAAACAACTATGCCGCACAACCGCATGGTGATAATGACTCATTTTTATATTTTTATGGTAATTGCCCCATTTGCATTATCGTCACTTTCAAGTGTCGTGGCACCAACCTCGCACTCACATCTATGAGTCAATGTCAAAGTTTGTGAACAGATACATTTTCAATACTTATCCTTCCGGCCAGCTCTTCAGTGTAAAGCTTGTTTTAAACCTTTGTGGTACTTCTGTGGGACTGATCAAAACATTTCTTAAGAGCAGAATGTGATGCGCCGAAATCTCATTCGTTATGATTACATGTAGTTTTGAGCAGACTGCAGAAGCCGCACAATTCATCTCAGGATTTCTCATTTCGACGCAAATAGGTCTAAAACCCATGAGGCAGTGGACATAAATTATGGTTGATCTTCCTATTTTTATCGGTAATGTTTTCTATGAAAACTTATTGAATGAACTTTTTTATTTTATTTTTTACAATTTCAATGTAATAGTTATGATGTTCAAATGAATATTTCAAACCACATTTTTATGAAAGATGAATCCGCCCGAAAACGAATTTCAAAAGTATACACTGTCGAAGAATTCACTTTTCAAACGTTATTCGTGATATGATTTTCGAATTTTAAACAATACGACGAATAAACAGTTATTGTTGCTAAGACTAAAATGCACATGGGCGATATATAAGTTTCAAAAATAATCAGATCGCGTTGTCAGCCGATTAAATCTTCGATAATAAAAAAAGGGTCCAAGATTACTGTGACGTCAGCTTTATCATGTACCATTTACAGACCTCCGGCCCCAATTGCTCGATACATCTTAATAAGTCCCTTAAAACAGTATTAAGTTCATTTTTTGTTTGGTTTAATTTGTGCCATTTTACCCTTTTAAGCGTTTTGGGAAATCGAAAGGGAATTATCTGTATGCTTATCACAATGAGCTATTTTTCGTTTAGATAATTGTATAAAAGTTTGCTAAAATAATATCTTCAAAGACCAAAATAATAGTAAAAAAATCCAAATGTTGCGCTTCTTCAAAAGTTGTATTGAAATCCATATATTTCAGTTCCAATGTGACACGCCTTCACTGTTTACTTAGTGTACAATTAGCGCGAAATATCTTAATTAACTAATCAGTAAATTTCACTTTCTTCGCTATGGTCATTTTAACACTGGTTCAGCCACACGTCAGAGACTTTCTGAATACATGCAATTGCGTTAATATATCAATGCACAACTTTCGTCAATTTGAATTGAACTTATCAGATGTATTTAACAGGGTATTTATTTTTATTAAATCCATGGCGCGATCATGACTCTAAAAATCGGCCGTATAAATAACTTTCATGTTTGTTTTTTTTAGTTTAGGGTTAAGGTCATCATTGTTCATGTCAAATAGGCACTCAAAAAACACTGGCCCGTTTTAGTAGGGCATGCCCATTAGATATAACATTTAAAGTATAAAAAAATATGATTTTTAATGCAACAGTACACACATCCTCATAAAATTCTGATGAATAAGTGTCCAAAGTGCTATAACGGGGTTATAGCAGGTACAACCCATTATAGTTGTGACCTGCAGAATGTCTATGTCTCACGAGCTAATTCAAATTTCTCGCATGTTTCAACTTTATTTAGTAGTGGCGGGTTTGAATCAATGCTGAAACAGACCCAGATTACTACGTTCAGGAATGGGCTGTGAAAATGTGGTGACAAAATTCGCCGTCTGTGATATTGTGCAAACAATGCATTTTGCACTTCTTGTTTTAACAATCAACCCAATAAGAACCATTCTTTGCAAAAGTGTATATCGAAACATTGAAGATGACACTTATTATCTGCTTGAATTGGATTCTTACAACCCCGGACCAAGCAATTGGTGTGCATCATAATATTACCTTGTACATACGTTCAAATCCCCATTACACTGCAATGTCCACAGTAGTACTGCAGGTCTATTTGGGCCGTTATACACATATATTTGTCTTCCAGCACCTTGTTCTCGGATACAAGTGTCGGTCGATATCCGTCACAGGTTAGTAAAATTCAGAGTTAAATGGACTATCAGGCGCGTAAATATAGATATACGAGTACTCGGCTGAATCCATATGATATTGACACAAAACAGACAACGTTGCAATACGCATACTTGACTACCTGATGTTTATTTCAAAATACTTAATAAAGCACCTCAGAACGACCAGAATGAACCAGATTGCACCGTGGTTTACAAATGTTCCGAAGGGGGTGCAAGCACATTCATCAATAGAGGGCTAGCTACGCGCCTGACTATGGCTGTAAACCAAACACTAAGATATTCGTATTGACATGCTTTTGAACGTGTGTTTGGTTTTACCTAAGATCAAGGCCTTCCCCTAGAAGACACGTGCAAGTATTGGTGGATGAGTGCGGGAGGCGGTGTTCACTCTTCCGTGCGTCAACTTTTTTTTTCAATGCCAATTTAACAACAACATAAAATGATTGCTTTGTTGCCAAAAATTGGCCTGCCCAAGATGTCTCTCAATCACAAGGACAAGAATTTTGATAAGTTGTATGTAGCCTCATATTTTTGCTGTTAACTAACAAAAATCAAATAATATTCCTTTGGCCAAAGCATGCCTTGGCCTTAGTAAATAGCGTCTGAAGTAAAAAAAGAAAATAAATAAAATTTCCTGAAACCGCAAGTCGCAGACCCTTGAAATAAAGTTTTTCAGCATGGTGTAATGGTGCTTTACACAGTTTGTTCAAATTAAGGTTTTTTGCTCTCTATACTGGCCCTGTGTGGTACAAGGATTTCCATGTTCTTTTTTAGTCTTATTTTAAAAATCTTCTTTAAAATTAGGGCCGAATGAACATGCACTCTCACTCACACTCCAACCACTATCCCGTTAGGGACACTCAAGTGATCACTTGAGTTGAATGAATGGAGTGACACTCAAAAGATCTTTCTGTTTTCAAACGCCTCGCTTACACTCCATCTCATCAAATGACCAATTCAGTACAAATACATGTATGTTTTCATGATCATATCGGATTATCTGTTTCACTAAGGTGGTGTTTACAGTATTTAATGTTAATATATGTTTTGGATTGTGAATATTTAAAATAACAGTTCCAAAATTCGTTAAAATTCGTTTTCTGTTGTTGTTGTTTTTTAAATAGGTCTTAGAGTTTGAAAATAAATTAAGACTTTATAAAAAAGCACATTATATGGAAATAATAAACGAATGAATCTACTTTTTAAAGAAAATTACATCTCGGACTGAAAGCAAATCAAGAAATGTAGGGAGCCTATGATCGGATGATGATGACGGTTACAACAACAACAACAACAACAACAATAATAATAATAATAATAATAATAATAATAATAATAATAATAATAATAATAATAATAATAATAATATCATTATATGATGATAATAATAATAATAGAATAAATCCAACTGAATGTAGGCTGGAAAATACATATTATTTCTCTGACCAAGGTCTGAAATGAACATGTTGCGTAAAACCATGTACGCGAAATTAGCGGCCTAACAGCATGAAGTTTGAGGCCTGGCGGCCCCGCTTCCTAGCGGCCTAACAATGTTCCGTATTTCAAAACTTTTAATATGCGTTCTTTTCAACAATGATAAATTAGATGTTTCTATTCAAAGGTCAATGTTCTTACGAACATATAAGCATTTTTCCTTATTTTTTAGGCTGCTTGATTGAGTGGTATCGGAATTTTAGACCGCTAGGCCATCAGGCCGTTAGGCCCCAAGATTTACGCTGCTATGGCGCTGGATTGCTCGATCAAGTTTTTAAAACAAATGTTAATAATCGCTCCAGAGTATTGCATTTCGCATAAAAAAACAATGGTTTCAGCATTGTTTTAGAAAAAACTAATATAAAAATGTTTTGAATAAGAAATGATATAAGGCCGCAATTATACTATAATTGTGAATAAAACATTGATTTATCATTAGTTTCCAATTAAACACATGCACAATTTCTTTGAGATAGAGAACAAATTTAGGACTTTAGGATGCCAACTTCACGCCGCTAGGACGCAAGGCCGCTAATTTACGTCGCTTGGCCGCTTACCTCACGCCGCTATGCCGCTTAATTCACGTACATGAAGCTGCCTTTTATTGCAGCCATCGATGAATTGCATCCATCAAGTTTGCTGAGCGTTTGAGATCAGCACAAAAAAAAACAAATATGTGATTTTTGCATCCTTTTGAAAAATTGAATTTTTTTGAAGTCCACGTTATTGAAGTAAAATGTACTTCAATGGATTATCCCGGTCTCTTGAATATTATCTGGGAACGAGCGGCCTTGCGGAGTGAAGTTGGTGGCCTAGCGTCCTACTTCTCTACTTCAATGCAATTGAACATTCGTTTCATTTTATGAAAACAATGATTAATCAAAGCATATGTATTCATAGATTAACACAAATCATTTTATATGTGTTTGCTTCTTAAACAATACTTGTTTACGAAACATTCAACACTCTAAAGCGAGTATAAAACAAATTTGATCACCAATCCATTTAGGGAAAATGCCGGTATTCGCTTAAGGATATTGATTTGTGAATAGGAACATAAGATTAATTATGGTTTTAGAAGAAAGCGCATATATAATGTTTTGAATTAGGAAGCAATTTTAGGTGGCCGCTTACTTCACGCCGCTTGGCCGACATGCCGATAGGCCGCTAACATCACGTACATTGCAGCTTTGAGGTTTTACGCAAGATTTTTATTACAGAGCGTGGTCAGGGCATTAATATGTCTTTCCCAAAAACCAGTCAGTTGGATTATTATTAGTAGTATTAGTATTAGTAGTAGTAGTAGTAGTATTGTTATTATTATTATTATTAATATCGCTCTTTTTCTTCTTCTTCTTCTTCTTCTTCTTCTTCTTCTTCTTCTTCTTCTTCTTCTTCTTCTTCTTCTTATCATTTTTATTATTATAAAAAATATCCTACATCGCTTGAGTTGTTATTCACTATGATGTATTATTTTCACACCCGAAGCCGATTCATTTGCTTATTCTTTCCATGTGTTTTCGACTTAACATTTAGTATTTTTAAACGCTAAAAAACAGTTTTTGCAAACAAACAAAAAATAAATTTATACACGAAAACACATTAATTAACGTGATACATTGCATAACGGCTGCATGTTAAAACACACACACACGTGCATTTCAATGCGTTTTGCATCATTTTGTTTATTTCCAAAATGTTTATTCAAGCGATTGTTTTAAAATATTAATTTCAAATTATAATAGTAATTGTCTTTTATTTGACACCATTTCTAACAATAAGGTACCCAAATCTTATATAAATATATTTTTATGTTTACTGAAAACACCACCATAATCCGAAATGATCATGAACAAGTACATGTATTTGTTATTGTATTGGTGACTTGATGAAGTGGAGTGTTAGTGAGGCGTGTGATTACGAACATATCTCTTGAGTGTCATCCCCCTTGTACCACTAAAGTTACTTCAGTGTCCCTTGCGGGAATGTGGTTGGAGTGTTAGTGCGAGCGGCTGTTCTGAATGTGTCCCTTAGTTCCCGAATAATGAACATAGCAATACATATAAGATAGTTTGACAAAATATATTTTAGTTTTCCATTGCAAAAAGACAGCAAACATTTGCACACTAAGATCTTATAGTTTGTATTTCATTTTCTCAATAAATATTCATGTATTAAGATTGATTAATTTGACCTTTGATTAAAGGCTATTCTTTCTGATCAATATACAACTGTCGTACCTGATTGACAATGCGTTTAATATCAGTTGAAATCTCAATTAACTATACTGTTATCATGACGTGATGCTACGTCATGCATTATCATGTAGATAAACAGCTATTAACTTATTTTTGTGAAATAATATACAGTTGTTGTTAACCTCAAAATCAGTATTCTCTATTCTATCGTCTCGTTCAATAATTTATTTTGGGTCAATATGACCTCATATTTCCCAGCTTAAAAGTAAATAAGTATATTTATTTATTTATTTATTTATTTATTTATCTATTTATTTATTTATTTATTTATTTATTTATTTATTTATTTATTTATTTATTTATTTATTTATTTATTTATTTATTTATTTATTTATTTATTTATTTATTTATTTTTTATTCACATGTTACTGTTTTTCCCAATCGCTCCACTCCGACAATCTGTTTAAGTTTATTTTCTGCAAACATTCAAATTCTTGCTTGTTATACCATCCGCATACAGGATAATCATATTTTGTATTTCAAAGGAAATGCTATTTACATTCATGCATAAGAAACATGATGAGTCCTAGAATGGAGAACTACATAGTTTATAAATCTTCGTGAATATTCATTTCAAGCTTAATAATTTGATGTCTATCGTTCAAATACAAAATTAAATGTTTTAAGGACTTATAGCTAAAAATTCTATATTTTAATTGATGTTTAAGAATTTCGTGATTAACCTATTCAAATACTATGATATTTTCATCCGGATGGGGAAATCAATTGTCTGCATTCGAAAGGATTATTGGAGTTGTTTTGGTCATGTATTTAGACATTGGATTAGTATTCATTCTCATTCATCAGAGGTTTGATAACGGTATTTCTAACGCATAGCATCATCACTTGGGTAAAGAGATTAGGTTGTTTAAGCTGATTAAGTATGGTTCGTTCTCAAATGGTTTGACACGTTCTCAAAGGTAGATAAACAAACACTGTTATTGATATCTACTGTATAAACATACACTTCGCCATTTTCCCCCAATCCTTAAGATGCTGGTACAGATAAGTTGATACATTTAGCAGTTAGTTTCCTGCTTCGAGTTTCCAGCCTAGCTGTTTTACACATAAGCATTACAAATTAAAGTGAAGTCAGCCATCATTAGGGTGTTATTGCATATTAGATATAACAATCGAGAATATTATGTTGTATTTATATTGATTAACTATTATATTAGAAAAAAGTGGTCCAATTGAATGCATTAGAATATTGCTAAAACTAATCGGGTATTGTTTTAATTAAGTGCACAGATCTTTGTTCACAAATCGAATCGTAAAATCAATGTGTTCAAAATCAAGTTTTGCATGCATATTATATTTTATTTTTTACATACATATATAGTTCATTTATAATGATTTTTCTTGATTTAAGATGTAGAAATGCCCCCTAACAAGTCGTACAGTTGAACAACAAGATTTTCAAAATTACATGCATAGCTTAATTTTAAAGCTGACTTTTGTATCAGAAATTAAATAATCATGCAATTGATTCGATTACATTTTATAACTTAATAAGTTTCTGTTTTTTTTTTTTTAAATTAAATTAAACATGCAGTTTAATTGGGCAGCAGCCCCTGCACCTTTTATTTCCCAAGCATAATTTATTGTCTAAAAGGAAGCCAACCGTCTGAATTTATCATTTTGTATTGATTTAACTTAATTATTTCAGGAAAAAAACCTTTAAACCTCAAACTGAGCAGAAGGTTTAGGGGGTACAAGCGCCACATGAAACAATAGGCCCCATTTTGATCAAGTGATGATAACTGATACAAATGAAAAAGAGAATAACTACAACCAGAAGCCAATCACTAGATTGGATAAGCCGAAATAAAAAATATAACCAAGTTATTAGCATATAATATCATCGTAGGAGCCAGTTAGACAAAAATGACTTAGACTGATTAATGGTGAATTGCTGAATAGCATGTGAATATTAGATATATATACTAAACTTGTCTACGCCTATACCCTTTTTCAGAAATAGCGATATGGGCAACGGTGTAAATTTATCCTTTACATAATTAAGCGAAATAGGTATATATGCAAATTTTAAGATTGAAACTACTAGATGGAGGTGATGTGACGCACAAAGACCGGGTACTGGTACGTAGGGAACATATAGGGCTACCATCTGATACAAGCCAATAAGGGCCAGCTTTGAGTCAAGTTGACTAGTAATGAGTCTTAATGTCAGGAACCGCGGAATTTGCTATTATACGCGAGTATGTGGACTCTGGGCTGGGAGGATAATAAGTGCGCAATGTGACTTCCGGAAACTGGATACAGGCAGGTAGGTGACATTTAGTTTACCATCCCGACCCGAACCAATAAGGGAGGATCGGGTAGGTCTACTCAAAATGACTTCAAGTGTCAAGGACCACAGAGTTTTCCTTTATAAGCCAGGGTGTGGATTTTTGTTGGGGGTAAATACTACTAGATGGGGTGGTGTGACGCCTAAAGACTGGGTACCGGTACGTATGGGACATCTAGGGTTAATACTTGGTATAAGCGAATAATGGCACCCAAAGGCACCGTGTCCTGGCTTATTCGCTCAAAGTATTGGTAAAACATTTACCAGTTGAAACAATCGCATTTGTGCAAATGTGAAGAACTAGAAATGCCTCTTAAACTAGTTAGAAGATGGTTGTTATTAGTATGATAAAATATGGAGGAAACGCCATAATAGTAGTATAGTAGTATATTATAACCTGGTGTGATTTCGACGTCCGTATAGGAAGTAATTATTAAACAGCGACCCCTTATGAGTACGCTCTGCTATATTTGGTTACCCACTTCGTTTTAGAAAATGTAAACATTCTTATGCAGACGATATAATTTTATTTTATTTAAACAGCATTTTATAGCACCTATAGTGGGTTCAATCTAAATAAGCTTGAAACATTTAAATACAAATAAATAAGCATATATTTGAAGCGTTCATACATTGAAATTCTTATTATTAGGTTAATGATTAAGTTAAATGTATTAGACAAAGAATAGGGAAACCATATCTTTTATTCACAAGAAAAAGCAAAAAAAAATAAGTTCAAGTTATATTTCAAAATACATATACATTTATAAAGATACATATAACAGCAAATTCACTTTTATTAGCAAAAGAAAAAAATGATTTCGAATGCCATAAAGCATAAAAAGTGAACTTGCATAATATAACTTTCATACTTATCTTCAGTGCATTTTTATGGGGTTGTATATTGATTTATCGGTTAAGACTTTATACCTCTCACGGTTTTTACATAGATTTCTTTATAAGAAGATGCATACCGCATTAGCGGATACGGTTGTTGATTAGTCAGTCCTGTTATCTCGACTCCACCTACCGTCTGGTGATCGGCATTTTCACAATCAGCTGGGTTTAATCGTTTATAACTCAAATATTCCACATTGTTTATAATTTGAAGCCTTGATGAAAGCATAACAGTTAGATGGCAGTATTTTATATTGGTTAATTCATTATTGATTGTGATCGTTTCTGACCGAAAAGGTTTGGGAAGTCAAATTTATATGATTTAAAGAAAAAATGCACTGCCTCTTCCCAACAAGATGTCACAGAGAACACTGACTATTATCAAAAAGAACAGAAAACATGAATGTACCAACAACCAGCCATAAAGCATAAGTCTAAGACGGAAAATTACACAAACCTTCAAAGAATTGGCTGGCTCAAGTTGTTTTGCGCAGTCACATAAAACAGCATCCGGATTAAGTTTGCAAATCCGGAATTTTTGCAAACTTATTTTTTTTATTTTCACCCAATGTTTTTTTTATTTTTGTATTTTTAAAATGTGTTAGGTAATACTAATAAGAGATATTTTTTGTTTCCTGAAATTTAATTTAGAAATATGTTTTTTGGCATTTAAAGTCAACTTTTCCAATGGGAGTCCCATTGGAAAAGGCCTTCCCATTGGAAAATGGCTTTTTCAAGCTTTCCAATTGGAAACTGGCTCTATTAAAATTGTGGGAGAATTTGGAACATAATTTTTAAATTGAAATTGACTGTTTAATTAAGAATATTTTACGCTCACTACATGAAAAATAATATATTCATTAAAAAATGAAGAACCGATAGATTCATTTAAGGCATTTGTTTGCGAATCCTTCCCATGAGTGATCTTTCCAATTGGAGGATTCCCACATTCAAAGTGGGAAAGTATGAACATTGGAAAATTCAATTGGAATATTTGGTTAATGGAAAATTCCAATTGGAGAATAAAGTCAGATTTTAAAATGGGAAATTTCCAATTGGAAGGACAGGTAAGATTTTGTAATGGGAACATGTAGGAAATGGGAATAAAGAAAAATATTGCCATATTTAAAGCAAAAATTAGCAAAATGACACTTCTTACAATGTCCTTACTGTCAACTGTCGACTATCCATATTCCTCATCGCTGTTATACTATACAATGGTTAGCATGACGTCTAACCATCGTATTGCTTCATTAACCCTGTATCAGATACTAGTACAATTTTTTATCCGATTGAAAAAAAAAGACAAACAAAAAAATCCATCTTTCATCAATGTCACAAAAACGCTGTCGTTAAGCTTGATTACAAACATCTTGCCATTTAACCGATTATTTTCAAGGTTAAAGGCAACTAAAATTTGGTCAAGAATTAGCATTAATGAAGTTCTTTGAAGTCGAAGATATAAACTTTTTTACACTTCTATCTTTGTTAAAGACCACATGATTATGTTCATATATTTACACAAATTATAAAGGAGTCGGAGAGTGATGGAGATCTATTGTATGAAAAGGCTTAATTTATGGTATTTATGGGTAAAAATAGTGAAGGAACGACTCGCCATACTGTCATTATTTCATGTACATTGTGCTATATGAAATTATTCTCGTTCACCAGAGTGATGGTGCCATGCGTTACACATTTGATTTATCACTATCAAACCTCTTGTAAATGAGAATGTGTGAATATGGTGTTGATAAATCAATGAATGGTTTAGAAAATAAACATTTTGAATTTTGAAAAAAAGAAGCCTGAACTTGAAAATACTGCCATGATTAATGAGATGCAATGTGCCAGGCCGCAAAAGTTTTATCAGTGGACATATTAACAGACAATTAGATATTACATTCAAACAGGGAAACAGTAATATGAAAACCTATCGCTGTCGCTAAAGTAATGCACCAGTCAATGGTAAGCATCCCCCCCCACCCAGGTCCGGGGGGACAGTCGGTGGTTTTGTGTTCGCGCCAAAATAGCGGGGAATTGGCCTTGGACCGACTGTGTAGCTCAAGGAATTTGGTCGAAGCGCTAGCGGTTTAAGCGCCCGGCGTGCGCCACCTCTAAAATAATCGAAGTTTACTGTTTTCATCAATATCGGAGAAACAAAGGTAAAAAATAAGCTCATAATGCACCATTCCGACTACATACATGAGGGAGTAACCCCAAATTCCGTAAAACAGTTTATGCCATATACTTTCGGTTCTGAGGGAGGAGCACATGTCAAAAGTTGCGCCCCTAAGTTACTACCCCTCTAACATCAATTCCTGGACCCGCACCTGCGATGTGCCATGTTTCCGCAACCTGGGAGATTTAATAAAAAACGCTTCTGTTTCTGGGGCTGTGATTACGAAGTTCGTAATCACTGCTTCTGCTGTAATAAACCAAGATGATACTTGACTTCTACTACTACAAGTTACCTAGATTCACGTGCATTATTTAGCACGTTATTGCTATGTGTTTCACAAGATTTATACCCTGTGTACTGCTAATATTTAGCATTCTCAAACATTTATTGTTGAATAAGATTTTAGCTGATAGCTATTTTCTATTTGTCTGAAGATGATGAAAACATAATCTTATATTTCAACCTCAAGTCAGTTTCCTAGTCTGAATTTTGAGAGGATACAAAAAGTATTCCTGGTGGGTACAACCTTTAAGGTAAAAGACAGACACAAATACATGCATGCCATACTTTTGAGAGGCTTTGCAGTGGATTTTAGTCTGAATTCCAGGGAATATTGGTCTAAAGTCCAGCGGATTTTGGTCTTAACAATATCAACATTTATTATTTAAGACTAAATACAGAAATTTGAATGCATATTTACTTATATTTATTTAATGATCTAGAATACATACAATAAAAGAATAAATAATATATTATGAAAATATAATCAATTGTCAATGCATATGATTAATAAATAATACATAAAACAAGAGGGCCATGATGGCCCTAAATCGCTCACCTGAGTAAAAGAGTTTAACCTTTGTTATTAATATAGCTTGTTTCTCAAGGAATATTGAACAAGAGCTGTCAAAGTATGTGACAAATGCCCCCCAATGTGGCATTGATCTATGAACAAGTACATAACAAGAGCACCGCGAAACGGAGCATTGTACGCCCGAAGAAGATTCGGCTTGAGGTCCTTATAATGTAGTGATGATTTGTATAAAGTTATTTGAAAATCGCTTTATTAGTTACCAAGTTATGGCCCGGACACGGAATTGCTAACGGACGAGTAACAAAGATGTGGCCCGGACACAGAATTGCTAATGCCCCCCATGGTGATTCTAGTCTTTGAGGTATGGACCTGGAAATTGCGCGCAACACATCCTTTTAATGTAGTGATGATTTGTATAAAGTTATTTGAAAATCGCTTTATTAGTTACCAAGTTATGGCCCGGACACGGAATTGCTAACGGACGAGTTACAAAGATGTGGCCCGGACACAGAATTGCTAACGCCCCCTCATGGTGATTCTAGTCTTTGAGTTATGGCCTGGACATGGAATTGCTAACGTCCCCCCATGGTGATTCTAGACTTTGAGGTATGGACCTGGAAATTGCATGTGACATCCTTTTAATGTAGTGATGATTTGTATAAAGTTATTTGAAAATCACTTTATTAGTAACAAAGATGTGGCCCAGACACAGAATTGCTAACGCCCCCCATGGTGATTCTAGTCTTTGAGGTATGGACCTGGAAATTGCGCGCGACACATCCTTTTAATGTAGTGATGATTTGTATAAAGCTATTTGAAAATCGCTTTATTAGTTACCAAGTTATGGCCCGGACACGGAATTGCTAACGGACGAGTAACAAAGATGTGGCCCGGAAACAGAATTGCTAACGCCCCCCCATGGTGATTCTAGTCTTTGAGGTATGGACCTGGAAATTGCGCGTGACACATCCTTTTGGACACGGAATTGCTAACAGACGAGTAACAAAGATGTGGCCAGGACACAGAATTGCTAACGCCCCCCATTGGTGATTCTAGTCTTTGCGTTATGGCCTGGACATGGAATTGCTAACGTCCCCCCCCATGGTGATTCTAGACTTTGAGGTGGACCTGGAAATTGCATGTGACACATCCTTTTAATGTAGTGATGATTTGTATAAAGTTATTTGAAAATCAATTTATTAGTAACAAAGATGTGGCCCAGACACAGAATTGCTAACGCCCCCCCCATGGTGATTCTAGTGTTTGAGGTATGGACCTGGAAATTGCGCGCGACACATCCTTTTAATGTAATGATGCTTTGTATAAAGTTATTGAAAATGACTTTATTAGTGACCAAGTTGTGGCCCGGACACGGATTTGCTAACGCACCCCCATGTGATTCTAGTCTTTGAGTATGGACCTGAAAATTGCGCGCGACACATCCTTTTAATGTAGTGATGATTTGTATAAAGTTATTTGAAAATCGCTTTATTAGTTACCACGTTATGGCCCGGAAACAGAATTGCTAATGCCCCCCCCATGGTGATTCTAGTCTTTGAGGTATGGACCTGGAAATTGCGCGCGACACATCCTTTTAATGTAATGATGCTTTGTTTAAAGTTATTTGAAAATGACTTTATTAGTGACAAAGTTGTAACGCCCACCCCCCCATGGTGATTCTGTCTTTGAGGTATGGACCTGGAAATTGCGCGCGACACATCCTTTTAATGTAATGATGCTTTGTATAAAGTTATTTGAAAATGACTTTATTAGTGACAACATTGTAACGCCCCCCATGGTGATTCTAGTCTTTGAGGTATGGACCTGGAAATTGCGCGCGACACATCCTTTTAATGTAGTGATGATTTGTATAAAGCTATTTGAAAATCGCTTTTTAGTTACCAAGTTATGGCCCGGACACGGAATTGCTAACGGACGAGTAACAAAGATGTGGCCCGGAAACAGAATTGCTAACGCCCCCCCATGGTGATTCTAGTCTTTGAGGTATGGACCTGGAAATTGCGCGTGACACATCCTTTTGGACACGGAATTGCTAACAGACGAGTAACAAAGATGTGGCCAGGACACAGAATTGCTAACGCCCCCCATTGGTGATTCTAGTCTTTGCGTTATGGCCTGGACATGGAATTGCTAACGTCCCCCCCCATGGTGATTCTAGA